>NC_057814.1:437503493-437541680 GCF_018294505.1 Triticum aestivum
AGACTGCGGTGGTCGCCGGCGTCGAACCACGGCGAGGCAGGGAGATCGGAGTGTACCAAGAGGTTCAGTGCGTCCTTCCGCATCGGTGGGAGGTGGACTCGACCGACGGAGAGCACCACGTCGACGGCGACACTTTCTCTGGCGGATGGCGGCTCGGGCGATGGTGGAGAACTCCGGTGGGCGCTTTAAACTCTGAATTGAAGCGCGGGTCAGGAGAGTAGATGCATAGGGAAGCTACTGGCAAGAGTTGGAGGGTGGAGGTGCACGCACGGGAGCGAATCGAGCTGGATCCCGTGGCGGATCGCGGCGGCCGGAGTTGGGGAAGAAGGCTCCCTCGGGGCTCTTCCAGTGGCTAGGCAAGGTGTTGGAGGTGTGCAGAGGTGGTGTGGGTTCGAGTTGGAGCTCGGGGCCCCTATTTATAGGCGGTTCGAGGGGGTGGCCGTGAACGGGATCGCTCCGGCGAGCAATTACGGCGAGGCAATGGCTTGGCAGGGAGCTTAAGTGGCCAGGCAACATCAGGGAGGTGTACTGGTGCCGTTCCCCCGCTAATCTTGGTCGGGCTTGGCGTAATGGCGCCGGTCCTCGACGGGGTGGCCGTACGGGCACGGCGGCGGCAGAGAGCGCGCTCCGCGCCTAGCAGTCCACGACGAGGGTGGCAGCGCGCACGGGGGAGTGGGTGGCCACGCGGCGGCCTCCGGTGGCTTGTGCGACGCTGGGTGGCGCCGTCCACGCTGCGCTCCTCTCTGGCGGCCGCAAAGCCGCCGCTGCCGTCGCTCACGGGGTGGCGCACCACCTCCTGCTCGTCGCCGACGTCCGCAAGGCTCCAGGGGATCGTGCGGCGCAGAGATAAGAAGGAGGGGACAGGGAGCACGGCGACACCGGGGTTACTGGCGTGATCGACAACTGACACTGAAGAAAACGACAGTAGCTCTGAAACTGTTAACTGAACTTGACTGAACATGATAGCAACAGTGTCCAGCAGGTGTTCGATGAAATGATTTGGCAAGCAGAATTTTTTTCTGGAGCTGGGACTTGGTGAGGTTACCTCTCTATGCACCCAGAGGCTGCCTGATTTTTCTCAAATTTTTAGGAGAAGGATTTAAATGAATTTCATCAAATTTGGCAAATGAGGTCCAAACTTGCAGCAAGTGTAGTTTGAAAAATTTGAACTGGAGACCAGTGGATCTTCATGGATCCTGGTTGAGGGCTCAAAGGACTAGCTAGGGAAATTGGTTTGGAGACAAAACTCAAAGCAGAAAAGGTAGCTCCTTTGTAAATCTCCAAGGATCAAGATAGAAGGCAGAAATTGTTTTTGATGAGAAATAAATGGAAATAAATATATGGAGAGGTTCAAACTGCTGGATTTGAGGTATATCATGATCCAAAGATGGGGAAAGGTTTATGGGAGTGGATTACCACTTAGGTCATTGCAAGAGGAATTTTTGAAAAAGGGAGAAGATCACTCAAAATGCCCTAGGGCTATTTAAAAGATTTTTCAAAAGAAATTTTCCCAAGTGAAAGGCATTTGGTTTTGAGTCCAAATAAAAGGGCAAACCTCCAAGACCCAAAATTAAGTCTTGGGTGAATCCAAATAAAACACTTGCTATAAAGAAAGTTTTTGAGAGGGTGGGTTCTTTAGAAGAAAAATTTAAATACCCTCCTCAAATAAAGATAAAAGTTTTGAAAAATCCAATTAAAAATTTTGGGTGTCACAACACCTACCCCCTTAGGAAAAATCTCGTCCTCGAGATTTCAACTGATCCTCAAATAGATATGGATACTCTGCCTGAAGATAATCTTCTCTTTCCCAGGTAGCTTCATCCTCGGTGTGGTTGCTCCACTGGACTTTGAAAATTTTTGTTGTTTTCTGTCGGGTCCTCCGTTCAGACTCTTCCAATATCTTTACTGGCCGCTCTCTGTAGGTGAGGTCTGGTTGCACATCGATGCTCTCATGAGGTACATGCTTCTCCGGGTTACTTACACATTTCCTCAATTGTGAGACGTGGAACACGTCGTGGACGTCTGACAGCTCCTTGGGTAGGTCTAGTTGGTAGGCTACTGTGCCTCTTCGTGCAATCACACCGAATGGTCCAATAAATCTCGGGGCTAGCTTCCCCTTAATTTTGAACCATTGCAGGCCCCTCATAGGGGACACTCGTAGGTATACGGAGTCACCGGGTTCAAAGCTGACCTCACGATGTTTTTGATCGTAATAGCTCTTCTGTCGGCTTTGAGCGGTCTTGAGTCTGTCCCTGATCTGTTTAACCTTTTCCTCGGCCTCCTTGAGCATGTCTGGGCCGAAGATACGACTGTCACCTGCCTCTGACCAATTTAATGGGGTACGACACCTCCGTCCGTACAATGCTTCGAAGGGTGCCATTTGTAAGCTGGCTTGGTAACTGTTGTTGTAAGCAAACTTGGCATACGACAAACTTTCTTCCCAACTGGATCCATAGGTGAGCACACAGGCTCTCAGCATGTCCTCTAAGATTTGGTTTACGCATTCCGTTTGCCCATCAGTCTGAGGGTGGTACGCTGTACTGAAAGCTAGTTGCGTGCCCAGAGCTTGTTGTAAGTGATCCCAGAATTTAGAGACAAATTGAGTGCCTCGGTCGGATATTATAGTCTTTGGGACTCCATGCAGACAAACTATACGGGAGAGATAAAGCTTGGCTAGCCTTTGAGTGGAGTAGGCCATCTTCACGGGAATGAAATGAGCAACCTTGGTTAGTCGATCTGTTATGACCCATATGGCATCATTTCCGCGTTGCGATCGAGGTAGTCCGACGATGAAGTCCATTCCAATTTCATCCCATTTCCACTCAGGTATCCTATTTGGTTGTTGCAGCCCTGCTGGCTTTTGATGCTCGGCTTTAATGCGCTGACAAGAATCGCAACATGCAATAAATGCGGCTATATCCCTTTTCATACCGTGCCACAAAAATCTTTCCTGAATGTCTTTGTACATTTTGGTCCCTCCAGGGTGGATCGAGTATGGAGCGGTGTGGCTTTCGGTTAGGATTTGTTGCTTGAGTTCCTCAATGTTCGGGACGCAAAGTCTGTCCCCGTACCATAATATTCCTTCACTGTCTGTGACGAACTCTGAAGCTTTGCTAAGACTCATTTTTCTCTTTATTCCTTTGATGCTGGGGTGCCCTTGCTGAGCCTTCTTAATTTGTTCCACTAGGGTGGGATGTATCTCCAGACTTGATACGGTGCCCTCAGAGACTAACACCATGTTGAGTCTAGCGAACTCCTGCTGAAACTCAGGCCTCAAGTTTTGTGGACCGTCGCTGCTCGGGCTGGGGTTCCGACTAAGAGCATCTGCCACTACATTTGCCTTCCCTGGATGGTAGTGAATGCCGACATCATGGTCCTTGACCAATTCCAACCAGCGTCGTTGGCGTAAATTTAGCTCTGGTTGTGTGAAAATATATTTAAGGCTCTTGTGGTCCGTATATATTTCACAACGATTACCCTACAGAAAGTGTCTCCACTCCTTGAGTGCATGGATGACTGCTGCTAGCTCCAAGTCATGAGTTGGATAATTTTCCTCATGCTTCCGTAGTTGCCTGGAAGCATACGCGACAACTTTGCCATCCTGCATCAGCACACATCCGAGGCCCTTCCGAGATGCGTCGCAATACACTTCAAAACTCTTGTGTATGTCTGGCACAGTTAAGACTGGTGCGGTGGTTAGTTTCTTCTTGAGCTCTTGGAAGCTTTTCTCGCATGCTTCCGTCCATACAAACTTCTTGTCCTTCTTGAGCAATTGTGTCATGGGTTTTGCCACAGTGGAGAATCCTTCAATAAATCTTCTGTAATATCCAGCCATTCCCAGGAAACTCCGCACATCTGTCACGTTCGCTGGTGGTTTCCAGTCAAGTATGGCTTTGACCTTTTCTGGGTCTACGGCCACACCTTCTTGGGTTAATATATGGCCTAGGAAACCAACTTGCTTTAGCCAAAATTCACACTTGCTAAATTTGGCGTACAACTGATGTTTCCTTAATTCTCCCAGAACAATTCTGAGATGCTCAGCATGCTCTTCTGGTGTCCTTGAATATACCAGAATGTCGTCAATGAACACCACAACAAATTTGTCCATAAATTTCATAAACACTTTGTTCATGAGGTGGACAAAATACGCGGGGGCGTTCGTCAGTCCAAAAGGCATCATGGTGAATTCATATAATCCGTATCTGGAGGTGAATGCCGTTTTAGGGATATCTTCTGTCCATACTTTCAATTGATGATATCCCGATCTCAAATCAATTTTTGAGAACACCTTGGCTTGCGCGAGCTGGTCAAACAAATCATTTATTCTTGGCATCGGATATTTGTTTTTGATGGTGACCATATGGAGAGCTCGATAGTCTATACACAGTCTCAGTATCCCATCCTTTTTCTTGGCGAACAACACTGGTGAACCCCATGGTGAGGAGCTGGCTCGAATAAATCCTTTGTCCAATAATTCCTTTATCTGCTTCTTCAACTCTACCAATTCTGAGGGTGCCATTCTATAAGGTTTCTTATAGATGGGAGCGATGCCCGGTGCTAGTTCGATGCTGAATTCTATCTCTCGGTCTGGTGGCATGCCTGGTAGTTCTTCAGGGAATACGTCTGGAAACTCGCACACCACTGGAACTTTCCTCAATTCTGAAATGTCCACTTTGTTCAGCTTTGGTTGCCGTGACCGTGGCCTTTCTTGAGCTGTAACCTTTATTGTCTTGCCGTGATGATGAGTGAGAATCACAGTCCGATTGAAACAGTCAATAAATCCTTTGTTGGTGGTCAACCAGTCCATCCCTAGGATGACATCCAGTCCTTTATTTTCCAACATGATGAGATTAGCTTGAAACTTTAATCCTTCGAACTCAATATTACTCCTTTGCAGTAACTCTGAGCGATCTGCTTATTTCCGGGGGACTTGATGATCATAGATTTTTCCAAGGGGAGTATCGGAAAACCATGTTGCGAAACAAAACTCTTCGAAACGAACGAATGAGAAGCTCCAGAATCAAACAAAACCGTGGCAGGTACTGTGTTGACAGGGAACGTACCGAGCACGATGTCTGGGGCATTCTGGGCTTCTTCCCTGGTCACATGGTTCAGGTGACCCTTCCTGTGGTTGTTGCTGGGATTGAAATTGTTGCGCTTGGGGGCTGGATTGTTCCCGCCATTGTTTGGCTTGGGGGCTGAGTTCCTTGGTTTTGGGCATTGTTTGGCATAGTGCCCTTCTTCACCACAAGCGTAGCAAGTGACCCCTGGATGGTACGTGAAGTCCTTGTCCCTTGAATGAAACTGCCTGATTGGCCTTAGATCAGTAGTCGTGGATTTCCTTGCTTCAGTCCTCTGAACCTCAGTCTTGCTTCGATTGTTGCGAGCAAGGGTCGTCTTGTCCCTTTTCCGCTTACGGATATCCTCCAGACTACGGCGCTCATTCTCCAAGGTAATGGCCTTGTCAACCAGAGTTTTGAAATCCGGGAAAGTGTGTACAACCAGTTGGCATCTTAACGCCGGTGCCAGGCCATCCAAGAATTTTTCCATCCTCTTGTTCTCTGTCATGTGCTCGTCGTAGGCATAACGAGATAGCTGGGTAAACTGACCGTTGTATTCTGTCACTGACATGCCCCTTTGCTTGAGGTCATCAAATTCTCTCTTCTTGATTTTGATGATGCTCCTGGGGATGTGTGCCCCACGAAAGCCTTCCTTGAACTCCTCCCAGGTGATGTTATGTTCACTGGGATGCATGTGTAGGAAGTTTTCCCACCATGCTGCAGCTGCTCCAGTAAGGTAGTGGGGTGCATAAAGCACCTTCTCATGATCTGAACACTGAGCAATAATCAGCTTCCTTTCGATGTCACGGAGCCAATCGTCGGCTTCAAGTGGCCTATCAGTGTGAGCAAACGTTGGAGGGCGAGTCTTTTGTAATTCAGACAACTCGGAGTGTGGTTGATAGGGCTCACGGTGGTTCCCCATATTGATGACGTGATTCATCATCTCTTGGTGCTGTTGCTGGCTCTGTTCGAAAAGACGGCACACTTGAGATAAGGCCGCTTCGCTGTCCTGTTGACTAGACTGTCCCTGAGTGAAGTTGTTGCTGGTCTGTGTTCCATAAACCTCTTCTGGTTGATTGGGCGTGGAACGAGTCCACGGGCGAGACATTTTCCACTCTGGGGTATTATTTAGCAAAACTCATAAGAAGAACAGTGTGGCACAAGGAGAATCTTGCAAAGGCAAAAATTTAAAAGACCCCAAGATTTTTCAAGAAGACAAAAATGATTTCGCTCGGAGAAATGACTGCTTAAACACAAACCTTACACGCGATACGCAAACATACGATACAGCACTCAGGATGTGCGTACACATTCCTGACATGTTATTAAGGCTAGCATAGTTCTCCGGAAAGCAGCGTACATAACTACTACAAGCTTAAACACATAAAACAAAACATACAAGCAGATACAACGCGCGGCTACTAAGCGCACTCAGTCGGAGATGGTGAAGATTTCCTTTCCCTTGCCGAGGGTAAGACCCAGCGGTGCAGGAGACTCAACCTCCACCTCCTCCCTAGTAGGCTCCAGACGCGTAGCACTGCGCTGAGGTGATGGCGCGGGAGCGACAGGCGGCAGTGCGGGTGCGGCAGGCGGTGCAGCTCCGACTGGAGTAGGAGCGATGACTCGATCGAACTCCTCAGTGGTAGGCAGACGGCGAGCAGTGGCCAAAATGGCCGGTGCATAAGATGCTGAGGACGAGACGAAAGTCAGAGGCGGTGCCGTGTGGAGAAGTTCCTTCCTACAGGCAGGACCGCCCCGAACTAAGTCCATCCGGGCAGCCACAAGATCGTCCACGAGGTTGTCGAAAGATTCCTCCAGAGCTTTGAGATACTCCACAACCATCTTGATGGCTTCATCTCTCTCTCCCCTATGGCAGGCGAATGCATAGTGACAAGTATATGGCACATGGCATGGGAGGTAGCGGTAGCGACGAGTCTTCATCGTAGGAAGAATGTCCCGAAGGCGAGCTATCGCCTCACGGGCAGCCATCTGCATGGCATGCCTCTCCGTAGGCATGGCCCTTCCCACAAAACGGAAGTGGCGATACGCAGAACGTCCTCCCTTGAATTGCACCATGGCCTGGTGCATAGACACGTCGTCGCTGAGCTTGTGCTGGTAAAGCGTGAACTCCGGACGAGTCGCTGGCCCGATCGCGAGTTTGGTGATGGAGACGAGGAGTTTGACAAACCCCTCGGGCACATTAGTGAACACCCGAGTCTCGCAGTTGCTGCCAGCCATCTACAAAAGTAGGCAAAAATTCTGAGTAGTCATGTCATAAATTTATGATGACCAACAGAAAATAGCTACAATTGCAAAATGCTGAAAAAGTGCAAAAGACGCTAATAACCGATTAGCGATCGCACCTAGTGGCTTCCTACAGTCAGCCTGACTCTGATACCAAGCTTGTCACGACCGGTTTTCCAATAAAAATATTTATTGAGAGACCGATCCCCTTTTACGGACCAGTAAAGAAGAATTCCTTCTTACTGGTAGACAAAATCTTGATCACAGAAGAAAATACCAGGAGTACTGAATATAATACAAGGTTGAGCGGAGACTGCTCAACCATTTATTACAAACACGCCAATAACACATAAAGGCGGATAGGGTGGCATAACTACTAACTCACGATAAAAGCGGTGGTGGATATATCACAGCGCAGTGGGTGATATGACTCCTGAAAACTAACAGCTCTTCGAGCGTCGGAGTGAGGCTCGAGGAGACTTATGTGGGTGGCGGAAGCGTATAAGATACAAGTGACCAATATCCAGGATCGCACGGGACTGACTGGGATTCCTCTAAGCGTCGGACTCACTATCGAACTCTTCATCCATGAGCTCGCCTTCATCAACATCTGGCCAAATCAACAAGCCAGGTGAGTACTATGAAAGTACTCGCAAGACAGTTCGGACATAAGATATAACAAATGTAAACATGATGCATATGAACAGATTAACAAGTGCACTCAGACAACGAGATAATAATGCATGGGAAAAATAAAGAGAAGTCGGGCGGTAGTCCTCCCGAAATCTCAAACTAATACTGAGTGCCAAACGAGTGTCTGAATGACTCCTCGAGAGGAAAAATCAAAGGAAATAACAATGCCGCAGTCGGGCGTCAAGGCGACACCACATAAAGGGCTTATAACATAATATAAATGACGGTGCGTGCCACAGTCGGACGTCTGAGCGACATCACATAAAGGGCTTATATTGAAAGTAAATGACAAGCATGCCACAGTCGGACGTCTGAGCGACATCACATAAAGGGCTTATATTGAAAGTAAATGACAAACATGCCACAGTCGGACGTCTGAGCGACATCACATAAAGGGCTTATATCCAAGGTAGAATAACAAGAGTGCCACAGTCGTACGTCTGAGCGACATCACATAAAGGGCTTATATCATAACTTAATAATTCAGTAGCTCAAAAATATAATCATATCAAGTATGAAATAAGTAAAAGGTTAGTCCATCCACAGGAATAACAATTAAACTGGGTTTACCACTCAAGCTTGTTCACCGGGGATCTACCACGAGGATTGACATAGATATGGGTATACTGGCCATGGTCCTTGACCATAGATACGATGACTCAGAAGGATTTGACTCTGCAGAGTTTGTACTTTAACCACAGCCAACGGATTTCAGTAGTCACGGGGACTAGTTCCGTTTACGATGTTTTGGAAGAAACACATCTAACCAGTACACACCCATTCAACATTCCGAAGCCAGGAATCACCCTCGGCAACGTTCAAGAAAAACCTTGAGACGGGGAGGCTACAACCTCGCGTAGCATGGGATCAAATTTATATACGCGCGCTCTAAGGGGTGCCCCCTCTCGGTCCCAACCGGAAACACCCATGCCCCCTGACCGGATGACTGGCTTTAATCCAGGGCCATGGAACCCTCATCCCGGCCCCTCTATTTGGTGTGTACATGGAAAGAGGTTACCAACTTACTAAACCGTATTCCTTGTAGAAAACATGTGGCGGCACGGAAAGGGGAAGGACGATAACGTGACTCAGTCCACGTTAACATCGGAGTTTATCGGATATCGTAAGGCTGGCATGCTACAACAATACCACCTTACTGCCTTTCATGTCACCACATGACTAGGCCATCTCTCATCAGAGATCACAGTAACTTTGGAGCACACGGATAGTTGCCTTACATGCAACGAGATGCTCACCGATGCTCCTATGCCATGCACAAACCATTCAAGCAAACATGCAAAACACCTGTCATATCAAAGGTTCAAACATGCTTGCCTGGTTCGGAGAAGTCGGAGTCTAGCTCGGCGAAGTTCGCGGCTCCGTCACCTCTTCCGGAACCTACGGTATAGCGAAAACGTATACTAACGTGAAACTCAACGCGTGCATAAAAAGTGTTCCAAATTTTTTCCAAATAAATACTATAAAAAACTAGACAAAAATATAGGACTGTCAGAAAAAGAATCACTCAAAAATCATATTTTATTAAAAAGTTATAAGTGTTTTAGTCCAGGGATTAATCTGTGATGAAACAGAAAAGATCCAGGGACTTAACTGAGAAAGCAGAAAACGCTTCGGAAAGAAACGCGCCAGCCCAAAGGGAAAACGTATTCTGCCCGAAGGCGCCAACTGAAAACGGTTCGCGGGTGAGAGAAGAGAGGCTGACGGGGGGGGGTCCACATGTCAGGTTTAAAAAGTTCGCCGGCGCCCGAAGACTGCGGTGGTCGCCGGTGTCGAACCTCGGCGAGGCAGGGAGATCAGAGTGTACCAAGAGGTTCAGTGCATCCTTCCATGTCGGTGGGAGGTGGACTCGACCGACGGAGAGCACCACGTTGACGGCGACACTTTCTCCAGCGGACGGCGGCTCGGGCGATGGTGGAGAACTCCGGTGGGCGCTGCGAACTCCGAATTGAAGCGCGGGTCAGGAGAGTAGATGCATAGGGAAGCTACTGGCAAGAGTTGGAGGGTGGAGGTGCACGCACGGGAGCGAATCGAGCTGGATCCCGTGGCGCATCGCGGCGGCCGGAGTTGGGGAAGAAGGCTCCCTCGGGGCTCTTCCAGTGGCTAGGCGAGGTGTTGGAGGTGTGCAGAGGTGGTGTGGGTTCGAGTTGGAGCTCGGGGCCCCTATTTATAGGCGGTTCGAGGGGGTGGCCGTGAATGGGATCGCTCCGGCGAGCAATTACGGCGAGGCAATGGCTTGGCAGGGAGCTTAAGTGGCCAGGCAGCATCAGGGAGGTGTACTGGTGCCGTTCCCCCGCTAATCTTGGTCGGGCTTGGCGTAATGGCGCCGGTCCTCGACGGGGTGGCCGTACGGGCACGGCGGCGGCAGAGAGCGCGCTCCGCGCCTAGCAGTCCACGACGAGGGTGGCAGCGCGCACGGGGGAGTGGGTGGCCACGCGGCGGCCTCCGGTGGCTTGGGCGACGCTGGGTGGCGCCGTCCACGCTGCGCTCCTCTCTGGCGGCCGCAAAGCCGCCGCTGCCGTCACTCACGGGGTGGCGCACCACCTCCTGCTCATCGCAGACGTCCGCAAGGCTCCAGGGGATCGTGCGGCGCAGAGATAAGAAGGAGGGGACAGGGAGCACGGCGACACCGGGGTTACTGGCGTGATCGACAACGGACACTGAAGAAAACGACAGTAGCTCTGAAACTGTTAACTGAACTTGACTGAACATGATAGCAACAATGTCCAGCAGTTGTTCGATGAAATGATTTGGCAAGCAGAATTTTTTTTCTGGAGCTGGGACTTGGTGAGGTTACCTCGCTATGCACCCAGAGGCTGCCTGATTTTTCTCAGATTTTTAGGAGAAGGATTTAAATGAATTTCATCAAATTTGGCAAATGAGGTCCAAACTTGCAGCAAGTGTAGTTTGAAAAATTTGAACTGGAGACCAGTGGATCTTCATGGATCCTGGTTGAGGGCTCAAAGGACTAGCTAGGGAAATTGGTTTGGAGACAAAACTCAAAGCAGAAAAGGTAGCTCCTTTGTAAATCTCCAAGGATCAAGATAGAAGGCAGAAATTGTTTTTGATGAGAAATAAATGGAAATAAATATATGGAGAGGTTCAAACTGCTGGATTTGAGGTATATCATGATCCAAAGATGGGGAAAGGTTTATGGGAGTGGATTACCACTTAGGTCATTGCAAGAGGAATTTTTGAAAAAGGGAGAAGATCACTCAAAATGCCCTAGGGCTATTTAAAAGATTTTTCAAAAGAAATTTTCCCAAGTGAAAGGCATTTGGTTTTGAGTCCAAATAAAAGGGCAAACCTCCAAGACCCAAAATTAAGTCTTGGGTGAATCCAAATAAAACACTTGCTATAAAGAAAGTTTTTGAGAGGGTGGGTTCTTTAGAAGAAAAATTTAAATACCCTCCTCAAATAAAGATAAAAGTTTTGAAAAATCCTATTAAAAATTTGGGTGTCACAGCAGGTAGGGGAGTATATAGTTGGAAAGGATGGGGAGAGTGGGTGTTTGCGGAGCTAGGGGTGTTGGATGGTGTAGTAGTGCGTTGTGAGAAAGGAAAAATGTGCTCAACAAACGTGACATGACGAGAGACATGAACGTGTCCGGTGTGAAGGTCGAGACAGCGATAGCCTTTGTGCTCGTCAGAGAAGCCGAGAAAAACACATGGGATAGAGAATGGTGACAATTTATTTGCAGAAGTGGCGTAGGCATTGGGAAAACAGAGACAGCCGAAAACACGAACCGCGGAGTAGTCGGGGTGGGAAGGAAAGAGGGAATAATAGGGAGTAGTGTTGGGTTTAGTTTTAGAAGGTCGAATATTTAGAAGGAAGGTGGCCATGTGTAGGGCTTGAGCCCAAAACTTGGGAGGCATAGATGATTGAATGAGGAGAGTGCGAACTATATCATTGAGGGTGCGAAGAGAGCGTTCTGCTTTACCATTTTGAGGGGATGTGTAGGGACATGAGAACCTAAGCAGGATGCCATGTTGTAAGAAGAAAGTACGATTTTTAATGTTATCAAACTCGCGACCATTGTCACATTGGATAAAGCGAATTGGGAGGAAGAAGTGAACAAACACATAGCGCTGAAATTAAGGAAAAGAGAATGGACCTCGGATTTGTTGCGTAGAGGAAAAGTCCAGACAAAGTGGGTGAAATCATCTAGGATAACAAGGTAGTATTTAAAACCCGAAACACTTGCAATGGGAGAGGTCCATAAATCACAATGTATTAATTCAAAGGGATAAGTGCTACACGAACTAGAGGAACTAAAGGGAAGACGCACATGTTTGCCTAATTGACAAGACTCGCAAAACACAGAATTATGAGAGTCCCTATTACATGGTATGGTAAATTCACTAAGCATGGAAGCTAAGACGGCGGGGTTGGGATGGCCCAAGCGACGATGCCAGAGATCGACGGAGGCCAGCATGGATGTTGGAGGGGTGGCGGCAGGAACTCCATTAAGAGAATAAAGATCACCGGAGCTATTGAAGCGAGCGATCTCGGCCTTGGTCAGGTAATCCTTCACAGATAAACCAAAAGGGTCAAATTCAGCCGAAACTAGATTGTCGCAAGTAAATTGGCGAACAGAGATAAGATTTTTAATGAGGGCGGGTGCAACTAGAACATCACGAAGTAAAAGAGGTTTGGTGGAAGAGGGAAGTTGAGCCTGACCAACACAATATATAGGAATAGATGATCCATCTCCAAGGATAATGGAAGGGAAAGGAGATTTAGTGCAAGAAGATAACCAATTACTAGATGCAGACATATGACTAGAGGCCCCTGAATCAAAGATCCAATCCGTACCTGAGTTTCCTTGTGCAGCAAAGTTATTCATGGCCTGGAGAAAGGCAGCTTGATCCCAGCTCGGCGTCGCAGGTGAGGGTGGCGTCGGAAGCAGTGCCGGCGGATACGATGGTGAAGGCAGTAGGGCCGACTGGGGAGTGTAGTAGGCATTGGCCGGCTGTGGTGGGGGTGGCGTCGGGAGCAGGGCCGGCTGAGGTGTGTAGTAGGCGCCGCCGTCGCTGGTGTAATGACCATAAGGAGCATACGTCGGGGCAAAATGATAGGCATTGGCCGGCTGTCGGGGGTTGAGAACCCCGGGAGCACCAGTAGGCGGCCGAAGGCTGGGTTGCCAAGCACCTGAGTATGTCGGCGGAGCACCGAGGGTGGACGGAGCGGACCAGGGCATGGGCCATGCTTGAACAAGCCCCATCCAAGGATCATGAGGAGGCCGCCATGCAACCGCAGATGGAGCACTGGTGGGTGGTGCAGGACTCGGTGCTGGTGATGTCGTAGGCGGAACCGAACGAGTCGACGGCGGCCTGTAGATAGGGTTTTTGCCGCGGTAGTTCGGACTAGGACGCCAGCCTGGGGGCGGTTGAACTGATGACGATGCGACGGCCCGGCGGCAGGAGCCGGCCTGGAAGGCGGCGCTGGTGTAGACGACAGAGGAGGACGAGCCGCAGCATGAAAGACCTTGGGGCGAGAGTCCTTGCGAGCTTGTATTTCCGCCGCGAGTTGTAGCAAGGAACAAACTTCAGCGAAGGTAGGAGGGGGCCGTATCATCGGTATGAATGAGGCTTGCTTGTCAAAGTCTTCGCTGAGGCCGCCGCCGACGATATTGATTAGCTGTGAGTCGCTAACTGTATCGCCGAGTTCGCGGAGCTCATCACCAATGGTCTTAACGCGCTGGCAGAACAGGTTCACCGGGGCATCTCCTTGCACCATATTGCGAAGCTCGGTGTGGAGAGCATTTTTCCGAGCGTCGGTGTTGCTTTGGAAGAGCTGACGGAGGGAGTGCCAGATGTTGGTAGCGGTGGCGCCGTCGTGATCGAGCATGTTGAAGATCTCGGTGGTGATGCGGGTGTAGAACCACTGGACGATCGCGAGATCGTCTTTCAACCATTGCGGATCGTCGAGGCGGGGAAGACAGTTGGCGGCGACATGCGAGCGCAGGTTGCAGCGGCCGAGGTGGAGATCGAAGAGATGTCTCCAATGGTAGTAGTTGTGGGCGGCGAGATCAAGAACTATGGGGATGTAGGGGCTGACGTCGGAGATTGTGTCAGCAAGAGATATTGGTGCGGCGAGGATGGGTGCAGGGTAGTTTTGTGGAGCTATGGTGAGGGCCGAGAGAGAAGCGGCCGCGGCGTTGGCAGCCTTGGCGATGAGTGCGGCCCGGCGCTCGAAGTAGCCGGGCGGCGGCGGCGGCGGTGGCGTTGGCGGAGCCATACCCTAAACCCTGGGACCGGTATCTGATACCATGAAAGCTGAATAAAACTATTGCTTATTGATGATTTGGTGCGGCATACAAGAGTATATAAGAGGGTACAAACCGACTTGGGGTAGGGGTACAAAACTGACTTGGACTAGAAGTCGTATACCATAATGACTACTCTAACAGTATGGAGGGATAAAATAAGCATTGGAAAGGGACATCCGCAGCGTGATGGTGCCAAATTTGTGATGTCGTCAGAATTTTGGCACCGGTGTCAAATTCATTCATTCACTCCAATGTAGCTATTGCCAAATACTATCTGCCGAGTGGGCCCAAGCACTGACACAAAGTAAGATAGAAAATGTCAACTCTGCGCTAAGATGCATGCCAAAGCAGGAGAAGGGAGAAAGTAGCCGAAGGTAGGAGAGGTAACATTTTTTATTTTATCAATGAATTTGGCATCGGAGCTCGCACGAGCTTCGGTTCCCCCTTTATTATTTCATGTTATTACAATATCAATTTTGGAATATGTAATTATATAATACTAGCACATATGCCCGTGCATTGCGACGGGAAAGATTGATGTTTTGTGCAAACATAATGTCCCACAGCATTGAATTCACTATGAAGAACATGCTGCAACGCAACATCCTTCTATAAAATGAACATAAAAAATATGATGCAATTTAGCCCTGTTCATATTTTCTTTGCTGGGCATAATTTTCCCTTGATTTCATTTAAGTACAATCCTTTCTTTAATTACCATGACGTCCTCACTCGTTTTAGTCAGGAATCGAATCCTTCCTTTTTCTAGTTTAGCAGCTCCAACGCATTGAAGCTTACAGACCCTTGCTTTTAATTATCCTACCTTTTTACCTTAACTCCTTCCTTTAATTAGCCGCATCTTTTTGAATATTCTATTTATTAAGACCGCAATCTTTCTTTTAGTTATTCCACCGGTTTACCCATAATCCTTTCTTTAATTAGCCACATCCGTTTAAATATTTTATTTAAGCCCACAATCCTTCCTTTAATTAGCTCACCCTAACACATGAGGACTGCCACTCGTATATTTAGAGCGAGTTGGGATTAGTAAATATGAATGGTGCATAAGTCGTTGGTTGTTACATCGAAGATCTGGATAGGAGGTACTTTGTTCAATTCCAACAATGTTGATTTATTTTGACCCATTCATTTTTCACGGTCTCTATGAAAGCCCATAAAGGCTCATCAACATACAAGTACCTAGCCCAGATCACTTAGCCTGTGTACGAGCCAAGTGTACAAAATTTTAGCGTGCACTCAAACCAAACGAAAAGGACTAAACCGAACCAAGAATACCTATTCCCTTTAATAGTAGGTATATATTTTTCCGGACTAACCTATTAACTTAGTGCTAGGTGCCAGTTGCTATTTTTTTTATAGTTTTTGGTTTTTTCGAATATCGGTACGAAACGAAGTCCAATTGCCACGAAACTTTTTTATGATATTTTTCTGGACATAAGAGACACTAGAAGCTTCCGGAGGAGGCCAAAAGACGAAGGAGTGGCCCACAAGCCACCAGGGCGCGCCTGGTGCCCCGTGGGCCCCTCGTTCCCTCGTTTGACCTAATTACAGCTCTATAAATTTTCTAAAATCAGGAAACCAACAGGGAGCCACCCAAAATATTTTTTCCGCCGCCACAAGCTTCTGTTCTCGCGAGATCGTGCTACTTGTGAGCTGTATTGGGATCTCCCCGAAGAGGAGAGGATGACGCAGTACATTAGTTTATAACATAAGTATTTCCCTCAGTTAGAAACCAAGCTTATTAATCCAGTAAGAGAACCATGCAACAACTCGTTAGCAGTACCTACACACAAAATACAAATACTTGCACCCAACACAAACAAGGGGTTGTCAATCCCTTGACGCGGTTAATTGCAAGGATTTAATCTCGTAGTGATAAATAGATAAATAAAAGCACAAAATAAAATAAAGTAAATAAAATTGCAGCAAAATATTTTTGGGTTTTAATATATGATTTAGATGGACCCGGGGGCCATAGTTTTCACTAAAGATTTCTCTCTTGAAGATAGCATACGATGGGTAAACAAATTACTGTTGGGCAATTGATAGAAAAGCAAATAATCATCACAATATCTAAGGCAATGATCATGTATATAGGCATCACGTTTGAGCCAAGTGCCAGTTGCTGTTTTCTGCATGTTTTTTACATCGAAGGAAATCAATACCAAACGGAGTCCAAACGCAGCGAAACTTTTTGTCGATTTTTTTTGGACCAGAAGAAATCCAGTGGGCCGGAGAAGCACCTCGGGGGTGCTCTGAGGGGAGCAGAACCAGGCGCGGCCAGGTGGGTTGTGCCCACCTCGGGTGACCCCTGAACCGCCTCTTTGCTCTATAAATACCCCAATATTCCAGAAACCCTAGGGCAGTCGACGGAAATCAATTCCAGCCGTTGCAAGTTCCAAAACCACCAGATCCAATCCAGTCACCATCACGGAGGGGTTCATCATGCCCATAGGTGCCTCTCCGATGATGTGTGAGTAGTTCTTTGTAGACCTACATGTCCGTAGTTAGTAGCTAGATGGCTTCCTCTCTCTCGTTTGATTCTCAATACATGGTCTCTTGGAGATCCATATGATATAACTCTTTTTGCGGTGTGTTTGTTGGGTTCCGATGAACTTTGAGTTTATGATCAGATCTATCTTTTTATCCATGAAATTTATTTGAGTCTTCTTTGATCTCTTATATGCATGATTGCTTATAGCCTCGTATTTCTTCTTCGATATTTGGGTTTTGTTGGGCCAACTTGATCTATTTATCTTGCAATGGGAAGAGGTGCTTTGTAGTGGTTCAATCTTACAGTGCTTGATCCCTGGGATAGAAGGGGAACCGACACATATGTATCGTTGCTACTAAGGATAAAACGATGGGGTCTATTTCTACACAAATAGATCTTGTCTACATCATGTCATCATTCTTATTGCATTACTCAGTTTCTCCATGAACTTAATACACTATATGCTTGCTGGATAGCGGTCGATGTATGGAGTAATAGTAGTAGATGCAAGCAGGAGTCGGTCTACTAAGCTTGGACGTGATGCCTACATAATGATCATTGCCTGGATATCGTCATGATTATTTGAAGTTCTATCAATTGCCCAACAATAATTTGTTCAGCCACTGTTTGCTATTTTTCTCGAGAGAAGCCACTAGTGAAACCTACGGCCCTCGGGTCTCTTCTTTATTATATTTGCCTTTGCGATCTACAATTTTCCTTTGCTTTTATTTTCAGATGTATTAAACCAAAAATACAAAAATACCTTGCTGCACTTTCTTTTATTTGGCGTTCGATCTATCAATATTTACAACTCTCTCACGTCCGTTTGCCTATTTCTCGCGCCGTTGCCCGAAAGGGATTGACAACCCCTTTAACACGTCGGGTTGCGAGTATTTATTTGTGTGTAGGTGCTGTTTACATAGTGTTGCTTGGTTGTCCTACTGGTTCGATAACCTTGGTCCCATCACTGAGGGAAATACCTACCGTTGCTGTGCTACATCATCCCTTCCTCTTTGGGGAAATACCGACATAGCTTCAAGCCGCATCAAAAGGAATTTCTGGCGCCGTTGCTGGGGAGACATCATCAACTCTACCAGGTTACTAATCACAAATATCATCTCCTCGTAATTTACATTATTTGCCATTTGCCTCTCATTTTCCTCTCCCCTACTTCACAAAAATTTGCCGTTTTATTCGCCCTCTTTTTTGTTCGCCGTTTTCTTGCCGGATCTGTTTTTGTGTGCAATCTTGCTTGCCACTTTTGCCGTTATGGATAGTCCTTCCTCTATTACGTGCACTCCCGAGAACGAAGTTCTCAACTTTAAACAAAGGGGAGGAGAGAATTTAAAAGATGCTTGGTATAGGATTTGCAATGCTCATAATATATCTACCCGTAAGCAATCTACCGTTGTTCTTCTTTGCTGTTTTTATGTGGGCATCACCACTTGGTATAGATTCGTCCTTGATATGATTATCGGTGGAAATTTCTTGATGTGTCCCTCTCTTGATGCTTTTAATGCTATGGGAAATTTAGTGGGATCACCACCTCTTATGATTAATGAAACAACTTTAACTCTTGAGCATGTCATGGAAAGACTCGATGCTATTGAAAAGAAAATGCTCACTGAAGAACATATTGAAAATTTGGATAAAAAGATGCATAATTTTGCCACTAAAATTGGGTCAAAAGTGGGAGAAGTTTTTAAGTTGTTAAAATAAAAGGGGACCATAATCCATGAAAGAATAGAAGAAAGCCCATCTCAGATTGATAAACTAGAAGAAATCTTTAGTAATCTAAGCACGGCTTTTGCTTCCGCTAAAACTATTGAAAAAACTCCAGTAAAGATTGGAAAGATTACTCAAGTTACCAAGAACAAGGGTGCAACTTCTAGTAATAGCAATAAAGAAGATCTTAAGATGATTAGTATTCACCCGGATTTTGTTGAAGTGATAAGAGATCCTTTTGGCAAGAATGAATTCTTTAAATTGGTTCCTAGGAGTATTGTCATTGAAAATCTTTATGCTAAATATTTATGCTAAATTGGTTCCTAGCCATAACGATAAAGCAAGCAAACAAGCAAGCGAGAGAAAGGCAGATGAAAAATATTTTTGTATTTTTGTAAAAAGGTTTTAGAAGTGGGGGATATGAAAACAAAAGTGATACGTCTCCAACGTATCTATAAATTTTTATTGTTCCATGCTATTATATTATCATTCTGGGATGTTATATAATCATTTTATAGTCATTTTATATCTTTTTTGGTACTAACCTATCGACATAGTGCCAAGTGCCAGTTGTTGTTTTCTGCATGTTTTTTTACATCGCAGGAAATCAATACGAAACGGAGTCCAAACCCAGCGAAACGTTTTGTGGATTTATTTGAACCAGAAGACATCCAGTGGGCCGGAGAAGCACTTGGGGTGCTCCGAGTGGGGCACAACCCACTAGGGCATGCCTGGAGGCCCAGGCGCGCCTAGGTGGGTTGTGCCCACCTCGGGTGCCCCCTGAACCACCTCTTTGCTCTATAAATACCCCAACATTCGAGAAACCCTAGGGGAGTCAACGAAAATCACTACCTTAGGTACTGTTGTGAACTCATTCATATTTTATTATTGCATTACACCTACTATATTCTAACTTCACCATGGCTTATACTCCCTAATACAATCCATAGATTCATCAAAACAAGCAAACAACGCAATGAAAACAGAATATGTCAAAAATAGAATAGTCTGTAGTAATCTGAACAATTACTATCACTACAAAAAAAGGACAAATCCGTGACATTTTGGGCCGAACGAATTTTTTCTATCATGCTTATGACACTTCTATGACGATAATTGTGACAAAACCCGGTATCATCATAGATGTGGTGGGATCCTACTTCTATGACAAAAAATCATGACAGAAAATGGGCTTTTCGTCCTGGGCGGGCCGGAGACGTAGCTGCATGAAATTCTTTGGGCCGTCCATGACGGAAAAACCATGGTAGAAGCGAGGGCGAGGAAAATATCGGGGAGTTCCCGGTTACGGTGTGTGGTCGGGGAGTTCCCGGTTACGGTGTATCATCTTTATCGGTGAAACCGCATAACAACATACGTTGTTCCCTTTGTCATCGGTATGTTACTTGCCCGAGATTCGATCGTCGGTATCTCAATACCTAGTTCAATCTCGTTACCGGCAAGTCTCTTTACTCGTTCCGTAATGCATCATCCCGCAACTAACTCATTAGTCACAATGCTTGCAAGGCTTATAGTGATGTGCATTACCGAGAGGGCCCAGAGATACCTCTTCGATACACGGAGTGACAAATCCTAATCTCGATCTATGGCAACTCAACTAACACCATCGGAGACACCTGTAGATCATCTTTATAATCACCCAGTTACGTTGTGACGTTTGATAGCACACAAGGTGTTCCTCCGGTATTCGGGAGTTGCATAATCTCATAGTCTGAGGAACATGTATAAGTCATGAAGAAAGCAGTAGCATTGAAACTGTAACGATCATAATGCTAAGCTAACGAATGGGTCTTGTCCATCACATCATGCTCCTATTGATGTGATCTCGTTCATCAAATGACAACACATGTCTATGGTTAGGAAACATAACCATCTTTGATAAACGAACTAGTCAAGTAGAGGCATACTAGGGACACTTTGTTTTGTCTATGTATTCACACATGTACTAAGTTTCTGGTTAATACAATTCTAGCATGAATAATAAACATTTATCATGATATAAGGAAATATAAAATAACAACTTTATTATTGCCTCTAGGGCATATTTCCTTCAGTGTCCCATTTGCACTAGAGTCAATAATCTAGTTCACATCGCCATGTGATTTAACATCAATATTTCACATCACCATGTGATTAACACCCATAGTTCACATCGCTATGTGACCAACACCCAAAGGGTTTACTAGAGTGAGTAATCTTGTTCACATCGCCATGTGATTAACACCAAAAGAGTACTAAGGTGTGATCATGTTTTGCTTGTGAGAGAAGTTTAGTCAACAGGTCTGCCACATTCAGATCCGTATGTATTTTGCAAATTTCTATGTCTACAATGCTTTGCACAGAGCTACTCTAGCTAATTGCTCCCACTTTCAATATGTATCCAGATTGTGACTTAGAGCCATCCAGATCGGTGTCAAAGCTTGCATCGACGTAACTCTTTACGACGAACTCTTTATCACCTCCATAACCGCGAAATATTTCCTTAGTCCTCTAAGGATAATTTTGACCGCTGTCCAATGATCTACTCCTAGATCACTAATGTACTCCCTTGCCAAACTTAAGGCAGGGTATACAATAGATCTGGTACATAGCATGGCATACTTTATAGAACCTATGGCTGAGGCATAGGGAATGACTTTCATTCTCTCTCTATCTTCTGCCGTGGTCGGGCTTTGAGTCTTACTCAACCTCACACCTTGCAACACAGGCAAGAACTCCTTTCACTGTTCCATTTTGAACTTACTTCAAAAACTTGTCAACGTATGTACTCATTGAAAAAACTTATCAAGCGTCTTGATCTATCTCTATAGATCTTGATGCTCAATATGTAAGCTGCTTCACCGAGGTCTTTCTTTGAAAAACTCCTTTATGCTTTCCATATACTTATCAGAAAGGATGTAGTGCTCCCACTCACTTTCTTGTAAATATAGGCTTCACCGCAAGTCTGTATAAAACTATATGCTTTGATCACACTATCAAAGCGTACATTCCAACTCCGAGATGCTTGCACCAGTCCATAAATGGATCACTGGTTCTTACACACTTTGTTAGCATCTTTCGGATTGACAAAATCTTCTGGTTGCATCATATACAACTCTTCTTTAAGAAATCCATTAAGGAATGCAGTTTTGACATCCATTTGCGGCAATTGCTAACATGATTCGGACAGACTTTAAGCATAGATACGAGTGAGAAACTCTCATCGCAGTCAACACCTTGAACTTGTCGAAAACCTTTTGTGACATTTCTAGCTTTGTAGATAGTAACACTACTATCAGCGTTCGTCTTCCTCTTGAAGATCCATCTAATCTCAATGGCTCGCCGATCATCGAGCAAGTCAATCAAAGTCCACACTTTGTTCTCATACATGGATCCCATCTCAGATTTCATGGCATCAAGCCATTTCGCGGAATTTGGGCTCATCATCGCTTCCTCATAGTTCGTAGGTTCGTCATGGTCAAGTAACATGACCTTCAGAATAGGATTACCGTACCACTCTGGTGCGTGCCTTACTCTGGCTGACCTACGAGGTTCGGTAGTAACTTGATCTGAAGTTTCATGATCATCATTGTTAACTTCCTCACTAATTGGTGTAGGCATCACTAGAACTGATTTCTGTGATGAACTTCTTTCCAATTCGGGAATAGGTACAATTACCTCATCAAGTTCTACTTTCCTCCCACTCACTTCTTTCGAGAGAAACTCCTTCTCTAGAAAGCATCCATTCTTAGCAATGAATGTCTTGCCTTCGGATCTGTGATAGAAGGTGTACCCAACATTTTATTTTGGGTATCCTATGAAGACGCACTTCTCCGATTTGGGTTCGAGCTTATCAGGTTGAAACTTTTTCACATAAGCATCGCAAACCCAAACCTTAAGAAACAACAGCTTAGGTTTCTTACCAAACCACAGTTCATATGGTGTTGCCTCAACGGATTTAGATGGTGCCCTTTTTAACGTGAATGCAGCTGTCTCTAATGCATAACCCCAAAACGATAGTGGTAAATCGGTAAGAGACATCATAAATCGCACCATATCTAATAAAGTACGGTTATGACGTTCGGACACACCATTACGCTGTGGTGTTCCAGGTGGCGTGAGTTTTGAAACTATTCCAAATTGTTTCAAATGAAGACCAAACTCGTAACTCAAATATTCGTCTCCGCGATCAGACCGTAGAAACTTTATTTTCTTGTTACGATGATTTTCCACTTCACTTTGAAATTCTTTGAACTTTTCAAATGTTTTAGACTTATGTTTCATGAAGCAGATATACCCATATGTGCTCAAATCATCTGTGAAGGTCAGAAAATAATGATACCCGCCGCGGGCCTCAACACTCATCGGACTGCATACATCAGTACGTATTTTTCCAATAAGTCAGTTGCTCGCTCCATTGTTCTGGAGAACGGAGTCTTAGTCATCTTGCCCATGAGGCATGGTTCACAAGCATCAAGTGATTCATAATCAAGTGATTCCAAAAGCCCATCAGCATGGAGTTTCTTCCTGCGCTTTACACCAATATGACCTAAACGGTAGTTCCACAAATAAGTTGTACTATCATTATTAACTTTGCATCTTTTGGCTTCAATATTATGGATATGTGTATCACTACGATCGAGATTCAATAAACCATTTATATTAAGTGTATGACCATAGAAGGTTTTATTCATGTAAATAGAACAAAAATTATTCTTTAACTTAAATGAATAACCGTATTGCAATAAACATGATCCAATCATATTTATGCTCAACGCAAACACCAAATAACATTTATTTTAGGTTCAACACTAATCCCGAAGGTAAAGGGAGTGTGCGATGGTGATCTTATCAACCTTGGAATCACTTCCAACTCACATCATCACCTCGCCCTTAACTAGACTCTGTTTATTTTGCAACTTCTGTTTCGAGTTACTACTCTTAGCAATTGAACCAGTATCAAATACTGAGGGGTTACTATAAACACTAATAAAGTACACATCAATAACATGTATATCAAATATACCTTTGTTCACTTTGCTACCCTTCTTATCCACCAAGTATCTAGGGTAGTTCCACTTCCAGTGACCGTTCCTTTGCAGTTAGAACACTAAGAAAAAAAGACACATCCGTGACATTTTGGGCCGAACGAATTTTTTCCCTGTCATACTTATGACACTTCTATGACGATAATTGTGACAAAACCCGGTATCATCATAGATGTGGTGGGGTCCTACTTCTATGACAAAAAATCATGACAGAAAATGGGCTTTTCGTCCTGGGCGGGCCGGAGACGCAGCTGCATGACATTCTTTGGGCCGTCCATGACGGAAAAAACCGTGGTAGAAGCAAGGGCGAGGAAAATATCGGGGTGTTCCCGGTTAGGGTGGGTGGTCGGGGCCGAGCGATGCGCGTTTCTCTCGTACACGCACGCGCGTGGGTGCGAGGCGTTGGGCTCTAATTGAACCCGAGCGATTGCACTGCAGGCTACGTGTTACTGAACCCGAGCGATCGATCGATGGCTGTTAACTGAACCCGATCAAGCGATTCCTTCGCTACTGCTCCTAACTGAAGGCGATCCATGCTGCCTCTGGATGAACAGTGAGCGTTGCTGGGGGGGAGGGGGGTTTGGATGAACAGTTCCCGGTGGGGGTGGATGAACAGGACCAAGTGGTGTGCCTCTGGATGAACAGGACCCCGATGGATCGAGCCGGTTGGGGCTGGATGAACAGGACCCCGTGGAGGGCAGGATGAACAGGACCACCCCGTGGAGGGCAGGATGAACAGTAGACGGTGGAGGGCTGGATGAACAGTAGCCCGTGGAGGGGTGGTTGAACAGGAGCCCGTGGAGAGGGCTAGTTGAACAGTAGCCGGTGGAGTAGCGCGCGGTGGAGGCTGGATGAACAAGAGCCTGTGGATGAACAATCGCAGGTGGAGGCTGGAGGAGGTCGACGGTGGATGAACAGTAGCCCGTGGAGGCTGAAGGGGGTCGACGGTGGAGATGAACAGTATCCCGTGGAGTCCCGTTTTGCGGTACGCCACACCCCTCCCGATAAACAGGACCCCCGTTTCGACCGTAGCGCTCCAACACAAGTCCGTTTCCTCCGTTTTGCGGTACGCCACACCCCTCCCGATCAACAGGACCCCCGTTTCAACCGTAGGAGGTCCGTTTCCTCCATTTTGCGGTATGCCAGACCCCTCCCGATGAACAGGATCCCGTTTCGACCGTGGCCGGTCGAACACAATGCCGTTTCTTCCGTTCGGCGGTACGCCAGGCCTCGTTTCCATCGGGTGTTCCGTCCAAGCCCTCCCGATGAACATGACGACGCATTCCGTTCCGACCCAGCCGGTTGGCTCCCCATGAACACGACGACGACGCTGTTTCTCCGTTTTGACCCAGCCATGTATGCGAGCCCTGGCCATACGTATGCGCGAGTAGGCGTTCGAGACCCTGCCCGTATGTACGTACGTGGCCATATTTTCTTTCTTGCACACTTGCCGCTGTACGTACGTGTACATGCTACGTGCGCGCCTCTACTACGACACGTGCGCGCCTCTACATCGACAAGTATGTACGTACAGGTTAGCGACCAGAATGACAACGCTACGTACGCTTCGACCAGGTGGGTCCCGACATTCAGGCACTTCCTTGCCTGCGAAGATGTAGCTGGTGGGTCCCAGCAGTCAAGGGGCGAATTGTTTTTTTGCCCGGACGCACTTTCTTGCATGCGAAGATGTAGCTGGTAGGTCCCAGTAGTCAGGGGAAACGTTTTTTTTCACGAAATACAGTTGCCCGTCCGGTGGGTCCCTGCTGTCAGGTGGAGGAATAATTATTTTGCGCGTAATAAGGAGGCACTTCCTTGTGGTCGCCGTGGATCCAGCTGTTAGCCTCTCCACGTACAGTACTATTCCGATGGAAGTCGTTCCTTGACCACGCCGCGCCGACAGCACCAGGGCGCTGGACGACGGAGAGGCCTAGGAAGGGGACGGCGCGGAGCCGGGGAAGACGCGACAGTGGAAGCCCGCGCGTAGAGGAGTACGAGGGTTCACTGGTTCGGTTGCGGTGTGAGGTGCCGTCACCGCAGGGCCTAGCCAGTGGTGGGAATAGTAGGAGGCGGTGAGGCCTATGCGGCAGCACAGCCGGCCACGAGAGGCAGGTGCATGTGGCATGACCGGCGCTGCTTTGGGCGGCTGGAGCAAGAAGACCAGAGGTTGAAGAAGCACTACGGCCGTTGGATGGACATCGTATGGTCACTGGAGCTAGAATCGTTCATATTGACTAAGTTGACAAAGCACTCCATCCCTGTCAACTTAGTAGGCCTGCAAGTTAGCCTCCCACCAAGGTGGGTCCCAACTAGCAGGGGGAGTATTCATTTTTGTGTGCGTAATAAGGAGGCGCCTCCGGTGGGTCCGAGCTGACAGCGGGGGCAACGTTTTTTCCGCAAAATACGTTCGCCCATCCGGTGGGTCCCAGCAGTCAGGGGGGAAACGTTTTTTCACCAAATACGGTGGCCCGTCCGGTGGGTCCCTGCTGTCAGGTGGAGGAATAATTATTTTCCGCGTAATAAGGAGGCACTTCCTTGCGGCTGCCGTGGACCCAGCTGTTAGCCTCTCCACGTACAGTACTCCTCCGATGGAAGTCATTCCTTGACCACGTTGACCGCGCCGCGCCGAGACCACCAGGGCGGTGGAAGACGGCGAGGCCTAGGAAGGGGACGACGCAGAGCCGGGGAAGACGCGGCTGTGGATGCCCACACGGAGAGGAGTACGAGGGTTCACTGGTTCGTTGCGGTGTGAGGCTGCCGTCGCCACAGAATAATAGGGGGTGTGGGTGAGTAGAGGGATGGCCTGGCCAGCGGTGGGAGTAGTAGGGGGCGGTGAGGCCTCCGCCGCATCGCAACCGGCCACGGGAGGCAGGAGCACGAGGCACGACCGGCGCTGGTTTGGGCGGCTGGAGCAAGAAGACCAGAGGTTGAAGAAGCACTACGACCGTTGGATGGACATCGTACGGTCACTGGAGCTAGAATCGTGCATATTGACTAAGTTGACAAAGCCCTCCGTCCCCGTCAACTTAGTAGGCCCACAAGTCAGCCTGCCACTATACTGGGTCCCAGCTAGCAGTGGGAGGATTCATTTTTTTGTGCGTAATAAGGAGGCACTTCCTTGCGTGCGAAGATATAGCTGGTGGGTCCAAGCTGTCAGTGGCGGTAACGTTTATTTTGCGAAATACAGGGGCCCTTTCGGTGGGTCCAAGATGTCAGGTGGAGGAATCATTATTTTGTGCGTGATAAGGAGGCATTTCCTTGCATGCGGCCATGGACCCAGCTGTCAGCCTCTCCACGTACAATCCACTTCAGATGCATGTTGGTCGTTGACCACGTTGACCAGGCCGCGCCGAGAGCACCAGGGCGGTGGACGACGGCGAGACCTAGGAAGGGAACGACATGGAGACAGAGAAGACTCGGCAGTTGTTTCCGACGTGGAGGGGAGTATGACTATACGAGGGTTTACTGGTTCGTCTGCCGTCGCCGGAGAATAACAGCAGGTGTGGGTGATTAGAGGGATGGCTAGGTCAGCGATGGGAGTACGGTGGGGCGGTGAGGCCTGCGCGGTAGCACAGCCGGCTGCGGGAAGGAGAGAGCAGGCAGTCCCGTCGGCGCTTGTTTGAGCGGCTGGAGCAGGAAGATTAGAGATTGAAGAAGCACGGCGGCCGTTGGATGGACATCCAACAGTCACTGCTTGTGCGTCAACCTTTTTTTAGGAAAGCGTCAAATCTGTGGAAAACATCATACAACCCATCTGCCATTATTTCTAATAATTTACAGCCCATTTGCTAATTCTTAAGGTTTATTTTGGAACCCATATTCTTTTTGTTAGCATTACATCCCATATTGTGGCCACGGTTAAAAAATTATACGAAATTTTGCATATATCGGTGCGGTCCGAACTGTTTTTAATCCCGAAATTTCGAGTCACATTCAAAATGATTTTAAAAATAAATGTATATCAATATAAAATCCAACAAATTGTCCACGCATAAAAATCAATGTAATTTGAAACTAATTGCCGGTTTGATGTGTTTTAAAAATGTACAGCCCATTTCTCATTACTGATAGGCCATTTTCTCGGCCAGCCGAATGAAGCTCTCCTCGTCTTGAAAGATTTGCAGCCCAACAGGCCTGACAAAGCGTCTTACTTGGCAAATCACAAAAAAACTGGGCTGTGGCGGTGGACCTAGCTGCGGCCGTGGACCCAGCTGTCAGTCTCTCCACGTACAGTACTCTTCCGATGGAAGTCGGTCGTCGACCACATTGACCACGCCGCGCTGAGAGCACCAAGCCGGTGGACGACGGCGAGACCTAGGAAAGGGACGACGCGGAGCCGGGGAAGACGCGGCAGTGGATGCCCACGCGGAGAGGAGTACGAGGGTTCACTGGTTCGGCTGCGGTGTGAGGCTGCCGTCGCCGCATAATAACAGGGGGTGTGGGTGAGTAGGGGGATGGCCTGGCCAGCGGTGGGAGTAGTAGGGGGCAGTGAGGCCTCCACGGCATCACAGCCGGCCACGGGAGGCAGGAGCACGCGGCACGACCGGCGCTGGTTTGGGCGGCTGGAGCAAGAAGACCAGAGGTTGAAGAAGCACTACTGCCGTTGGATGAACATCGGACGGTAACTGGAGCTAGAATTGTTCATATTGACTAAGTTGACAAAGCCCTCCGTCCCCGTCAACTTGGTAGGCCCACAAGTCAGCCTCCCATGATGCTGGGTTCCAGCTGGCAGGGGGAGTATTCATTTTTTTGTGCGTAATAAGGAGGCACTTCCTTGCGCGCGAAGATAGTTGGTGGGTCCGACCTATCAGCGGGGGGCACGTTTTTTTCGTGAAATACAAAGGCCCTTCCGGTGGGTCCCAGATGTCAGGTGGAGGAATCAAAGACTTGAGAAGGCGTACAGAACAAGCTAGTGTACCAGTAAAGAGACGTTGCTAATTTTTAGAAAAAAGAGAGACGTGCTCCTGTAGCTGGTTCGAATACAAACCTAAACTATGACTATATATGGTGCTATGCTACTCTGCAAGTAATGAAACTGACATATCCAACGTTCGCTTCTCCTCTTCTCTACTTACTCTGCCTAGCATCAGAAGCTCTGGCTGCAGCAACCATGTCCGCTGGCTGCTCGTCCACCTGCTCTTCAGTAGGCAACAACCAAATATGTGCCAAGTCGCCACCCGTACCATCGCCTGTGGGTCTCATCACACCCCCGCCGGCACGCGCACCGCAGCCGGTTGCTCATCGCAACCCGCTGCCGTTGGTGTGGTGCCACTGCTGCAAATCACGAAGAGTCATCCGTCGCATCTCAACCACAATCCTCAACCCTGGCCGAGGCTTCTACAAATGCCCGAATCATGGGGTAATAATATGTTTAAGTGTTGTTCTGCTGCTTTCAGTTGCTGATTTTTTTAATAGTTTGGTTGATGATCTTCCAATTTGATTCGTGCAGAAAAGGGAAGATTCGTGTGATTTGTATTTCTGGGAAGTTGCTGATGTGGGGGAGTGCAACTACGCTGATTTTTTTGTTAGCCGAGGAATCCCAATACCAGCAGGTTGGGGTGTTGGACAAGTAACTGAAGGAACGACAGAAGAGGAAAATGCAGAGCAAAAGGTTAAAGATGCAGTTCCTCTGATCATGGACAAGCAACAGCTGCTGAACGGCCTTGACAGCAATGAGGAGATGAAAGAGCTTGTGAAGATAATGGGCAAAATCGATGTGCTCTGTAGGATGATTGTCTCTTTATTTGCAGTGTATGTAGCACTCGTGATGTATTCAGTGGCTATGACATGAGCACTTTGCTGAAACTAGTAATGAATGAAACCTGTGTAGCAGGCTGGGCGTAGTGTTGTGAAAATCTAAGGCGAACTCCACCTCGCGACCCCAAACGGACGTCCGTTTTGTCCGGATTCTGTCCGTTTGGGTAGGGCGATGGGGTCGTGTCCGGGCCCGTCCTGGGATGCGGTGGCCGTGCGCCCAGCGCGCTGACGCACCCCGGCCGCATCCTGTCCGCGTACATTTTTCTTTGCAAGTCCTTAACTTATTTTCATCATTCATTTTCGGTACATGAAAAATACATCATCACATTTTGACTAGTAAAGCAAGACCAAACAAAATAAGAACAACAAGAATACATTTTAGAAGATACCCAACTTCCATAACTGCTCCCTTGAGTTGGGTTCGGGCCTTCTCGATGCACTCATTGTTGATCTGTGGAGGAGGTTCGATCTGGCATCCTCCTTTCTTCTTCAAGACAGAAGTCGATGTTGCTTCCTCACACCTAGTCTCGTGTCTAGCCTCTAATCTAGCAACAAGTGCACTTGTCTCATCTACAACCTCTATGCTAGCTAAAAGTGCACGAACATGTACTAAATTTCGCTCTATCAATATATCGATGTACTCTTCTTCCCAATACCAAAACTTGCATCCATGCTACAAAATAAAATTTGTAGTAAGAACAACTAGTCAAAACTAGAGCACAAACCGAAGCTAAAAATAGCACATACCCCATCGTTTAAGCACTTGATGAACACCCATCCGGGATGTTCCGGCGTTGTAGACACGCGGCGCACGACCTTCCTTGGGCAGTTGTCACACTTAATGAGTGGCAACGGTGCGCCGGCGAGCTTTTGGGCAAGCACCGAGCCCGGCCGACCGCCATTCATGTATCTGCCGGCGGACCACCAACGGTGCAGATCCGAGCGGCTAGAGGAGGAGCCACTGCCTGCATGTGGCCTTGCGGCCCTGCCAGGGCCTTCCGGCGAGGTGCCCGGCCAGTCCATGGCGCGGCCCGGCCTCCCACAGCCGGGCGAGCTCAAGACCCACCGGATCCGCCCCAAATCCGGCCGGCGGGTGCGCAAACCAGGTGGCCATGGTTGGGTAGCTCGGCGGCGCCGAGGGGAAGGGGCTGGGCGAGCGCGCGTCCGAACTACACGGCTGCAATGGCAGCGGCAGCGACAGCGAGGGGAAGAGTGGAGGGGGGTGCGGCCGGAGGGAGGGGGCAGATAGAAAAAGGCCCGCCCTGTGCCACCGACGGGCGGGCCAGGGGAGGACACGGGCAGTCGGCCCACGCGTCCGCATGGTGTCCGTTTCAGCCCAAAAGCGGCGCAAACTTGGGCCGCGGATGGGTCGAAAGTGGACACAAAACGGACAAAAGGCCGTTTGCTCCCGCGCGCCGCGCCGCCTCGTTTGTCCGTTTTACCCCAAATGGACGGGGGCGGACAGGATAGGGTCGCGCGGTGGAGTTGGCCTAGTGATTTCTATTAATGGAAATCAGGGGGTATCCCCTTTTGCTCATAAATAAATAAATAGCAGAGGCCCTTTTGGTAATAAAAAAATAAATTAGCAGAGGACCTGTCGGGTCAGCTTTGTTCTCATTCGAAGACGTCGAGCAAATTGCAGCCCAACAGCAAACTATGTCATCAAATTCAAGTTTCACAGCCAAATATGAGTACAACTAAACAACAATGTCATCATGTTTTAGTCGTCATACAATCACCAAACACAAATCAGCATACATAACAAGTGATGTTCTCACAGGAAAATACTAAACAACTTGTTCATCAGGTTTCAGTTGTCATAGCAAACACAATTTCACATAGTAGATAAAAAAACGTCTTCTGACATGCAAATACGACAAAAGCAATGTAATCATCATCCGCAGCAGCAGCGTCAATATCTTCGCCATGTGTATCAGTCTGAATCGTAATTCCCCATGGTGTCATCTTCTTCTTCGTCCTCAACGTCCTCGAACGTTGGCTTCTTCTTGATCAACTCTTGTATGTCCACAACACGACAGGTAATCTTTTCGCCGGCATCATTGACGTGATGGTTCTCAAAGATATTAGGAACATCTGTGTTATCTTGTACATCAGGAGCAGTGTAAGCATCATCTTGTTGTGCAACTTCATTAAACGAATTCCTCTGCTCAAACCTTTGCACTACTCTCCAGTCATCGCCACGTGCAAATGTGTCTTCCAAGAAAAATATCTATGTTGCTTGATTTGCCAAAATAAAAGGCTCGTTGGTCTGGTACGCCGCCTTGACATTGATGGATTTGAAATAATCATCAGCTCTGGGTTTTGTGATCCTGGAAAACAGGTTATACCAACGACAGCACAACAGAACCACACACCGATGATCCTCGAAACTGGAGATATACTGCAACTGAACAATGTCTTTTATGTTAGCATACATTTTAGTTATCTCTTTGTCATACGTATCCGTGCTCATGATGGCACTATTTGGTGTCTTCCTGCCTTCGTCTCGTGCAAGGGTGTTGTAGCGCACATCTCCAACAACGCAAGATTCATAATGTCTTACCCGAGTATCAGGACCCATTGCTAGTGAGTAAAGGGCATCATCAACTGCCTGCCCATCCTCCCGCATCTTCTTAACCTATGGTTAGAAAATAGACAAGATGATCATCTTATGTACTCAATATATTAAAAAAACTGACAGTGCAATTCAAAAGCTTACATGGCTCTTGAACCATTTCGCAAATCCTGCCATAACCAGTTTGTCAATGTTTCTGGGATTTTGCGGCAGTAACTCCTTTTTGTAGATGCTGCACAACATAGTGATCGCATCAAACATCTAAATATATAAGAATTTGCTACAAGTTTAGTAGATTACGATGTATAAGCTGCAGTACTTAGCACTTACTTGATATAAGGTAGTATCTCAGGACAATTATTCAATACATACCATACCATTTTGTCCAAATCTTTAGGTTTGTCCTCTTGTCGACTCTTCCCTGTAACTCGAACAGAATAATCGAAAACATTGAGCCTGGGATTGTCTTCATCCACGTCTTTGCTAAGCTGATCAGCTATTTCAATGTATTTTGAGCAGAATGTCAACGCTTCTGTAGCAATGTAGGCCTCTGCAATGGAACCCTCGGGTCTAGCTCTGTTCCTAACATAGCCCTTGAAAGTGCCTAGCCGCCTTTCAATAGGGTACATCCAGCCATACTGTACTGGACCTCAAAGTAGTGCCTCATCAGGTAGATGAACAGCCAAATGCAGCATCACATCAAAGTAGGCTGGCGGATATATCTTCTCAAGGTCGCATAGGATAGTTGGTATCTTGTCTCTAAGACGCTCCAAAGCATCCATCCTGATATTTCTACTGCAGAGTTCCCTGAAGAATTGTCCCAACTCTGCAACTGCTGTGTATAAGTCAGGGCGGCCCAATCCTCTAAGGATAACAGGTAAATCCCTTTGAAGTAGGACGTGGCAGTCATGAGTTTTCAACCCTTGTACCTTGTCTCCATCTCCACTGACTCTCCTTTCAGGGTTGGAAGCAAATCCATGTGGGAATCTCACACGTGACAGGACCTTGCATAATTCTTTTCTTTTTACCTTGTCCAAGACGTACACAGCTGGTGCCATATCCCGTGGTTTACCTTCGTCTTGCTCCTGCAAATCCCGTCGGATACCCAGGTGTGTCAAATCAATCCCAGATTTTAAGGTATCTTTCATCTTGCCTTCAATATTAAGAAGTGTGCCGATAATGCTGTCACATATATTTTTCTCGATGTGCATCATATCAAGATTATGCCGCAGATCCAAATCTTTCCAATACTCCAAGTCCCACAAAATGGACCTGCGGGTAAACAATAATCTCTCTTCTGCCCTGCCATGCTTCCTTTTCCCGCTACCATTATCAGGATGGTTTCCTGGTGTAATATGCCTGACCTTCTCTAATTCCACTTGCAACTCATCGGCGGTGAGCCTCTTTGGTGCATCACGGTTTTCATGCTTTGCATGGAACACATGTCTTTGGTATTTTCTAGGATGCGGCTTGTCCTTGGCAAGGAAACAGAAGTGTCCAATGTAACAGATCTTGCTAAGTATTGCGTATGACAGCGGATTCCTGTCACAGCGAACACATGCATTGTAACCATGTGTCGTTCGCCCTGACATAGTGCCCAAAGCCGGATAATCATGGATGCACCAAATTATAACATCACGCAGAAAGATATCAGCTGGTGGGCTGCTATATAGGTCTCGAGTGAGAACACCCCTCCATAGCTATTGAAGTTCCTCCACAAGAGGCTCCATGAACAAATCAAAATCCTTTCCAGGACTTTTTGGACCTGGGATGAGCAAGGCCATCATGTAGTTTGATTCTTCGGTGCAGACATTTGGAGGCATGTTGTAAGGGATAACAAGCACTGGCCACATGCTATATGTGGCACTCTGGTGGCCAAATGGGTTAGATCCATCTGAAGCTAAGCCAAGTCTAATGTTTCTCGGGTCAGCAGCAAACTATTTGTGCTTCTGATTGAAGCTTTTCCACTCACTACCATGTGATGGATGGCTCATTACATTCTGATCTCTGTACTCCTGGTTGCTAGAATCCCACAGTACATCCTCTTTTGTTTCAGCATCATGAAACAACCTCTGCAATCTTGGTGTAATTGGAAAATGTCTCAGAACATTATGAGGAATCCTCTTCACAGCATTGCCATCTTTCCATCTTGATGATTTGCATTTCGGGCATTCACTTAAGTTGGCATAATCCTTCCGGAACAGAACACAATTATTCTTACAAACATGGATCATATCATATCCAATTCCAACTGCACGAAGGAAATTCTTCATTTTACTGTAGGTGTGTGGCAGCTCAGACGCATCTGGGAAAGCTTTGCAAAAAGCAGCCAACATCCATCGAATGATTTGTTGGTCATCCGCTCAGATGTCTTCACCTGAAGAAAGGTGACCATAGCTGAGAATACTGACAGCTTATTTCCTGGGGTGACAGCCACGTTGCATTGTTCCAACATGCGGGCCCACCGTTTTTCTTCTGCAGGTGAAAGTTCACGGAATGCATGAGCATTTCGTAGCATTGTTTCAATGTTGGTCAAACTCACTGGCTCCGCCACCACCTTCTCCTCCTCCTCTTCCACCTGAGCATCAGGCAAATCAAGATGGTGATCTTCTGCTTCCACGTAGTCAATAACATTGACGTTCACAGCTTCACCATGATGAACCCACCTAGTATATGTGACCAACATCCCATACAAGTGTAGATGATTTTGCACAATTGACTGGGGTCTTGTAACTGAATTCATACAACTGCTACATGAATAGAGCACATCTGATTTCGGACCACCGTACTCAGCTCTGATAAAGTTCATGCAGTTTTCAACCCCCTCGACATATGCAGTGGAGAATCTTCGAGCAGAAGTTATCCAAGTCCTCTCCATCTGTTAGACATACAAATTAGTTCTTCTACTAGATATTACAGGGAAAACATATATGCTTTTTTATGAAGTCCAGAAGAAAATACATAGGTCGATGTCTAAAGCTATGGCAAGATATTTGGACGAGCAGATCTATGTAACGAAATATATGTAAAGCTAATTCAGCAAACATATTTGAGTGCTAAATTATGGCAGGCTGTTTCAGCTGTCAATGAGGCCGAGCACACAACCATTGAACTATCGAAGGCCATCGCAGCAACAAAGATCGAGTATAAAATGGTGTAGAGCTATTTCACCTAACAGATTGGCTACTAGACCATGGCAATCTACGTCACAATAAATATATGGCAGGATATTTTAGCAACTAATCGGCCTTGGCATGCCATCTCAGCTAAGCAGATTGAGTGCAGAACAGGGCAAGGAAGCTTCTTAAGCAGAGCATATTGACTGTAAACTACTTCGGCAAACAGTGAGATCAACAGCGTCTATCAGCTAACATTCAGCGCTACACCGACATGCATGGGGCCTCAGTCTAGAATGCGCGTACCGTGGGAGAAGCTGACCGCCGTGTGTCTCCACACGAACGTCGCCAGCGGTGGTGGCGCTGACCGCCGTGCGCCTCCACAAGAACGTAGCCAGCGGTGGCGGCGCGGCTAGAGGACGGCAGTCTACGAGAGCGTACTGTGGGAGTGAGAGGATCGCCGTGCGTCCCCTCAATGAACTGCGGCACCGACGTATTGGCGTGGCTGGGAGGGTGGCTTTGGCGGAGTGAATGGAGTGGAGGGGGATGGGGGGGAGGGGGGTTTGGGGAATATTATTGGCTAGTTGGCCGAAGGGCGGTTGAATCTAGGATTTGGGGGGAATGTTTGGGTGGGGGGAGGATTTTCGCGCGGTGGGCGGGGGGAGTTTTGCGCATGGTCGGTTTCTCCAAGTGCAGTCCCACGTGTCAGTGAAGAGGCAAGCCGAAGCGCGTTCCGTTTGCGTGAGCCGTGTGCAGGACCGAACGTGTGTGGGGTGCATTGCGACCAAGACAGGGGTGCTGTGAGTGTACCACCTTTTTTCCTTCTAAACTAGGTGCTTCGCCCCCTAAAAAAAACTTGTTGCTTCGCCCGATCCATTGATACTACTACTAGTAATCTGGTAATCCCGACTAAAACGGCGCGGCCGGGTCTTTTCCCGCGCGATATGCTGGGAGGTTGGCTTAGTTGGGGTTTTAGGACGAGTAATGCTATACCTACGTAGTCCCAGTTACATAATTAACATAATGTGAAACGTGTGAGCTGTTGATTGTAGATTGGGGGGAGGGAGGGGCCCACCACCATGAAAATCAGGGGAGGAGAGAGAGAGGCAATTACGTTAACCCTTTCGTAGGTTCCCGTAGATGTAGAAAAATGTGAAATGCGTGAATGTGCATTTGCAGATAAGGCCTTCCCTCGTTCATCCTTTTCTCCCACAAGATCTTGATCTTCCGTGCAACGCACGGGCATCTTGCTAGTACTCCTACAATATACTATATTATTGTGAAAGTTCATATACACCGGCCGAGATTAATGCAAACACGGCAGATTTTCATTACATTTTGAACTTTTATAGGACAGAAAAATAAAAGAAACCTGACCCTAAACCTATTCTACGGCGGCGACGGACGTCCTTCATATGCGATCTCCATGTACGGGGGTGGGGTTCTAGACCCGTGAAGTGAAGGTGCGGTCTCCGGCGAGGAAAAGTAGAACACGGGAGACGGACCGGCTAGTTGGCACACCATGCCCTGCCGCCTCCCATGCCCTACTCATCCTTGGAGGAGTCCCCGACCTCGGCGGTGCCGGACGTTGGACGGCGGCAAGTAGGACGCGTGGCTGACGGTGCTCCCGTCATCGGCCGCCAGCGTGGCCACCGCTTGTGCGGCGACTTGAGCCGGAGCGGCGACCTCAAGCTCCATCCCCGAAGACAAGCTCTCCCGCAGAGCGTTCGCGCTTGCAGTCATGGCGGATGTGGTGCCACGTAGGAGGATGATGCGCTATGGTGTGGAGGTTAGCTGGGCGTTGCCGCTTTAAGTAGCGCATTCCGGTGACGCCAAGCGTCCTGGTGCGTCATTAAGTCGCCGGAGTTGGTTCCTCGGGCACCGATCCTCATAACGACGGCATACGGATGGACGGCATGAATGCGGGCAGCTGGCGCCAGCTGGGAACGCACCGCGCGACGGCGCGAGCGACGAGGGTTTTTGGTGTGCCAGGGTAGTCAGCTGCGGTCGTGGCAACGTTGGAGATGCCCTTTGCTCACATGCGATCGACGCATGTCATTGAAAAAGCAAGATGACCCGGCATGGTCTCAGGTCCTGAGGATGCAGTTGGCCGCGCTACACCACTCCGCGGACGCGTCCCGGCGCCCCGTGCATCCTCGATGAGCCAGGTGTTGGGGTGTGTTTGGATTGTGGCCAAAGTGCACCTTACCAAAATTTTGGTCATGACCGAAAGATTGGTCTTTGTTTGGATGGTTGCCATTTTTTTTGAGGTTTTGGTTATGACCCAAAAATGGATGGTTGCCATTTTTTTGGCATGCCAATGAACTCTAGTCAACTGTAGTTCGTTTTTCTTGCCGATGTCGGCCAAATCATGGGCAACCAAAACCTCAACCAAAATTCTGGCTACCCAATGCTTTGATGGGGCAACCTTGGGCACAAACCAAACATACTGTTGGTCGTGCCACAGCACTAACTCCACCCTCGGCACACTGAAACCGACCGTGTCAAGCGACGATGAGCGTGTTGCTCACCGCGGTCGCCGTGTCTAGAGGCAGTGTTGGAGCTGCGCCACGTTGTTGGCCCCCACGACCCACATGAACGGTTGCCTGTGGCGAGGAGGTCGTGGGCCAGCTCCTCCATTGGACTAGTTTGTGCTATGTCGTCCCGACAGGTGTGCCCCACCTGTCGGTTTCCCTGTTTTCCCGGCCATATTCGAGCGTCAGTGCTCCGCGTTGCGCATTAGGCCTTTCACTATGTAGGCCAAGCGAGACAACTTATTGTTTATTTGAGCCGTTCAAGTATAATCATGTGGCGTTTGCTTATTTCTCATTCCTCTCCAACCCTCTTCTCCATCGATCATGTCGCCCTCCGGTCGAGTCCATCCTCCCGCATGCCTCATTTGAACATTCCACCAAGTATCATTCGCATGTGGGCCTAGACCATGCTTGTATTTCCAATGTTTATTTGTAATTTGTCCGACATGCATACAAACAAACGGTTCGTTTGAAGTTTCACTTTGCCTCCACTACGTGTCGCTTCGCGTCTTAGTTTTGACATCCCATTCGGTTCATGCCCCGACACATGTTAACGAGATCGATTGATGTTCAGAGATCAATTGCGTGTCGTGCAAGGAGATAAAGGTTTGGTCTGTTTCTATGATAGAAATGACCC
>NC_057814.1:437541885-437570862 GCF_018294505.1 Triticum aestivum
TACCCACCCTAGTCCTCTTTCAATCGATCTCCGGACCCCGAGATGAAATCGAGAGAGAACGAGTGGGGGCATGTGTGATACCTAAGGCCCCGCATGTCAGTTACTCAATGGGTCCGGCCACGTCAGGGGATCCTCATCCGTAGTATACTCCCTCTATTTTTATTTACTCCGCATAAAATGATGCGGGCGGGGGAGGGGGAGGGACGTCGGTTTGCTCTCAACTGCGGTCCCACAAGCGAGCGAAAACGCAAGACGAAGCGCGTTCCATTCGGTGAGTGACGTGGAGGGTCCAGCATGCCGGGCTGCAACGTGAACGCGACAAGAGCGATGTACAGTCAAAACCGATTGACCGGTCGTCACCGGAACCACTATTCACACCAGAACCTTCGTTGCTCGGCCTACGCCAGCCACTGCCCTAAAACCACACATAATCTCCAGCCCCTTCCCCCACCTTTCAATCCCCTAGCCCGCATCAAGCGTCCCGTAGTTCACCAGAAAGCCATGGTGCGCCGCAAGATCACGTACTACAAGATGCTGACGCCGGAGCGCCGCGCAGAAATCGCGGCGGCGGTCGGCGCTAGAGACCTCCATTCCCAAGCTCGCTTTGCGGCGGACCAATCCCCGAGTTCTCTGGAGCCAATCTACGAGGAGGAGGAAGCCGATCCAATGTTCATGGCGGAGGTCGCGGCGCAGAAGGCCCCCGATGGGTATGAGACGATGGACGTCGACTTTGTGCCGGCGTCCGAGTCCCCCATGGTGCAGGCGGACCAGTGGTTCAACCTGGCGATACTAAAGGAGGACTGGGAGGCAGAGGCTCAACTCGACGCGGAGCGCGCGCATGCCTCTCCCATCGAGGCTCTCCTGCAAGCGGAACCGGATGTCGTGGATGTGACCCGGGCGGCGGAGGCTCAACTTGAGGCGGAGCGCGTGGATGCCACTGCCATCGAGGCCCTCATGCAGGCGGAACCGGACGTCCTGGACTTGAACCGGGCGGCAGAGGCTCAACTCGACACGTAGCGTGCGGATGCCGCTCTCATCGAGGCCCTCCTGCAGGCGGAACCGGACGTCCTGGACTTGAACCGGGCAGCGGAGGCTTAACTCGACGCGGAGCGCGTGGATGCCGCTGCCATCGAGGCCCTCCTGCAAGCGGAACCGGACGTCCTCGACTTGAACCGGGCGGTGCTCTCGTCCGTGCAGAGCGCCCGCATGCTCCGTGTGAACGAGTAGCTGGAGGCCGAGGACAACCACGGTGCGGAGACACACGTCGGCAGCTACGGCTGGTTCACGCCGGCAGCCAAAGACGATGAGGCCGTCTCGTTCCGCGAGCAGTGATAGTTTTTCTTTATGTTGTTGTTTTTATGGATCTTTTGCTGTGTAAAAACATATATTGTTATGCAAGTCGCCTGACTTGGGTCAGTCTACCATTTTAGGTGGTTGGATGAATATCCTACGTCTCCTAACCCTTCTTCCTCACCTCTTCTTCTTCCCCAACAGACCACCGCACGGGCCGTACGGATACTCCCCAACATGCGGTTGGATAATTATACTCTATGAACGAAAATTCTGTGTCAGCGGTAGGATGGCTGAGTTTGGTTTGTTCACATGCGACAACACATGTCAGTGAGGGTGCGTTCCCTTGGTTAGGTTTGCGGCGTGCAGGAGCGACTGTGCATGTGTGGGTGCGGTGCGACCGCGGCGTGCAGGAGCGACCGTGTGAGGGTGCGGTGCGACTGCGACAGCCGTGCGCAAGTGTACCTCCTTTTCATTTTGAAAACTTTTGGCAAGCTTGGCAAAAATGTGTGGCGAAGTATGGCAATGCAAGGCCTAGACCCAAACAGGATAAGTACGTAGTACTACGTACTAGGAGTACTAGTGTTAAAAAAGAAAGGCGGGGTTTTCCTTCGCAGGATTGATCGATACAAATCCTCGTTTCACGAGTCAATTAATGCGTATTTTTTATCCAAAGCCCAAAGAGCTAATCATCTGACTCCTCATTGCTTGATTAATGCAGGGCCATGCAAACCAACCTTCTCACTTCCGCATGCATGCAGGGGATATTAATGTCCTTGGTTGCTAGCACGAGGCAAACCCCATCAATTTTGCCTCGATTAGTGTTCGTGGCCTTTTGCAAATTGTAATTTTGATATACTGGCCTTGTGTACAAATAAATGGAGGTAGTAACTATATTTGAATTCCTTCCCCATTGCGGTGACGTCGACGATATCTCGAACAATGTGGTTTGGTGAAGTGCGTTCGAAGGAGAACACCATTGAGGGAGACCACGGTAAGTCGTTCGTAAGTGCCGCCTGCAAGCTGATACAACCACCTTATTTGCATCCAGGAAGTCCGTTGAACCAAAGGACGCGTAAATGTACTAGTACTACTCGTACACAATAGCGTCATCCATCCAGCTTAGTGCAGTGAGATGGTTTGTCGAAGAAGACGATGGAGAAGCGGAGTCAGCGAAGAGTGAAATGATGGTTGCTTCATCTGTGCTTTGTGATTTGACACCTGACTGCTTTGTGATTTGTGATAGAATGGACAGAGGAGTAGACTCTATCCTCTATACTGTACATGCATCCAAGCACGGGAGAAAGAGGAGAGACGTTGCAATTTTCTATTCCTTCAATCAATCAATCAATCAATCAGGGAGCTTCGGTTCCATCGCTTTGGCAACACCGTCCACAATGGTTCCCACGATGCCAAAAACTATTTTCCATTTGGCTACACATTGTGGATGCCCTTAACCGTACCACTTGGTTTTGCTCCTGTGTGCTATCTATAAAAATCTCAATTATATTGATCTAAAAAATTATAGAATCAAGATTAGTAAAAAGGAGGTGATTTTGCCGCGCGGATGGCGGGGGAGGTTTCTTATTTTTAGAGAACGTTGTCCTGGCGGTTTGCTAACATGCGGTCCCACGTGTCATTGCTTTACCAAGCCGATCCGCTTCCCACATGAGGCAGAACAACGGCAGAAGCAACACGTGGTTAACTTGAAGAAGATGAGGGAGAAGCGGATTCAGCAACGAGTGAAATGATGCTTGCTTCGTCCCTCCAACTTATTTTTTTAGCATTATTACTTGGTCCCTCCAACTTAACCGCGGGAAAGCTGCAGCTTTGTGATTTGACGCCTCATTGCTCATTACTACGCCGGCGCCATGACTGGGTGCTTCACCCCGGCTGCTCTGCACTGTATTCCGGTATGGCACGTGGACCCGGTAGCTTGATGCCAGACATGTCGGCGAAAGGGACTAGAAGATTTATGAAAGCGAGCGCTCCACTCTTACGACGGAGGAGTACACGACACGACGGCCCATTGAACTGTCACTTGTATTGTATATAGTACTATAGTTTTGCTGTTTCGCACGATCCATCGATACAAACCCGATTAAACAGGAAAGGGCTGGATTTTTCCCGCGCGGTATATGATATTGGCCATACATTTCAAAGGCAATTTTAATGTATGCAAACTGAATAATTAAGTAACAATATGATATCTAGTAAAACTAAAAACACATATGATTTATTGTGTTAGAGTGTAGTAATAGTGCTGTATTGCATAATTTTTAGATGTAACATGCGAGAACGTGTAGAGATGTAGTTTTGGAGGGCCTATAGAGAGAAAAGCGTAATACGTTAACCGAACTTCAGAATAAGCTGATTACGGTCACTATATATGTTTTGCGGTGATTATACGGTCACTTGCTCACGGTTCAACATCAGATTGCACTCTGTTGACCGGCCAAATAGTCTGTGTGGCACCATGTTGACTAGTTAAATTGACCACGTTCCTTGTGGGCCCACCTATCAGTTCGCATAGGGAAAAGGTCAGATAAACACAAGATTACGCAGGCGCGACAAGACTCCACCCCATGCGCGGGAATCACCTGGTTGTGTATGTGTCTGTCAGGGCCTGATGTGTGCGCATGCACGTGTAGGTTGAGCACTTGAGCGTGAGAGTGTGTGTTGGTCGTGTGGTGTATTGGTGTGTGCATGCATGCGTGCGTGTGTGCGTGTGAGTGTTGCGTGCGTGTGTACATGTGAGTGTTGCGTGCGTGCGTGGGTGCATGTGTTCGTGTGAGTGTTGCGTGCATGCAGTTCGTGTGCGTGCGTGCGTGTGTGTATAATCACCACACCAGCTCCTGTGTGTTAAAACAGACGGCTCAACATACCAATACAAGGCCACCTTGTCCGCTGTGCCCGCGGTCATGACTTTGAACCACCGTCCAATATTTTTTTGTCGTTTGTTTTCATTCTTACTAGCAAGATGCCTGTGCGTTGCACGTAACATCAAGATGCATTTGTATGACTAGTTTATCTTGTGAGAGAAAAGGATGAACGAGGGAAGGCCTTATTTGCAAATGTGGAGAGGTGTGTAGGTACCTTTTTGCAAAATTGTCATAGTTTCTTTCCTATCCGTCAGATATAAATCAGACAGCCTATATTGCAGGATGGCAGGCACACCATCATCACCAACTCTGTTTTTTATAAGAGTGTATTTTATCCCTACTCTTATAAAAAGCATAGTCGGTGATGATGGTGTGCCTGCCATCCTACAATATAGGCCGTCTGATCTATACCTGACGGATAGGAAGGAAACTATGGCAATTTTGCAAAAAGATACCCACACCCCTCTCCACACTTGCAAATAAGGCCTTCCCTTGTTCATCCTTTTCTCCCACAAGATAAACTACTCATACAAATGCATCTTGATGTTCCGTGCAACGCATGGGCATCTTGCTAGTATTTTATAAGAGTGTAGATGTAGAGTAGATACAAGCCGACAGGTGGGCCCGATGGTAGTGAGATAATGTGATGCAACACTAGAGGTGCCACTTGGAGCGTTTAACTGGTCAACTAGTCGTGTCTTGAGCAAATACAGAGTTGTACGGTGAGCCCACGATTGTATAATAACCACAAAACATAAAGGGTGACCGTAATGAGTGGATTCTGAAGTCCAATGTACGTATCGTGCTTTCGCTTCAAATACAATGATCGTCACTGTATATTTCACGAGAGAAAGATGAAACATGCGTGAATGTGCTGGGGGCTTACTTTTAGAGGACCTGGAGATAGTTTGTGTGCGTACGTGAAAGGGGCGTAGGGGGGGGGGGTATGCGATGGAGAGAGAGATGCTCTTCGTTTCTCTTTATTATGACTAACTTTATATATAGTATAAAAATATACAAATTCACGGTGCGGAATAAATATCATTGTGGGCACCATGCAATGCAAGCGTTCATACTCCTCCATATAACTTTGTAATTTTGTATATATGTACAAATTCTAAATTTTTTTTGGCCACACTTTATTCAAAAGGAATGTTGTATGCGAAATAAACATGAAGAGAGGGCTTTTTAGATCAATGGGGTACGTGATGTAACATGTGTGAATGTGTAGTTGATGCATTTGGCAGGGCCTAGAGAGGTATGTGTGTGTATTACGTATTCGAGAGAGGCATGGATAGAGGGGCCGACAGGGGGGGGCGTGGGAGAGATAGCACGAGAAATGAGAGTGGTCTAGAGAGAGAGACGAATATGACGTCACGGCGAGAGATTCCCTTGAGTGTGTATATGCAAGGGGGAGTGGATAGAGGCACCAGGAGAGTATATTTTGTGTGTGGGGTGTCTGTGTTGGTATGTGTGGGTGTGAGAAGATAACGAGACGTGGGGGCAGAGGGTGTGTCACCGCGTGAGGTCTGGTGGGTCGAGGTGAGGCCCTTCGTTCGGTTCCGTCCTGCCGCCACATTGGTCGGCCCGTGATGCAGTTAGGGAGACCCATGGATGACTAGTTGTACAAGACAAAGATAGCATAATTGTGAAGCACTCTATGTCCACTGACAAAGCTGGCTAGGATTTGTAAGCCTAGGTTCTCGGAGTAAGGTAACCCATTTATCTCTGATATTACTATTCATCCAACCTAACTTTAAGGGGCATCCTATAGAATGCTCTGCTAGAATCATACTCGTCGATTAGGAAGACAGGTGTGAGACAATGCGTGAGAGACAGGCCTAAAGATAATGTGCGTACAGGAGACACGTAGGCAGGTCTATGTATATCGAAAGGGTCGATGGGGATTGTGCGTGTGTATGCTTGCGAGAGGAAGAGTGCTTGTGATAAAGGTTAGTGAAAAGTCGTAAATGGTTACGAGAGGGAGGGAGGGTTATATCGACCGCATGTGTGCGAGAAAGACACCTCGGGAGAGAGTGTGTGAGCATGTGTGAGAGACCACCGATGCAGAGTGAAACTACACGTACAAGACTTCTGTACACATTGATTAAAGATATAAATTGTATCCAAATATTAGGAGGGGATCATGATATTTGCAATTCGCGTAAGGAACGGTCATTGATCCATCAGACATCTAGATTCTATCGAATTTGAGCATGTCTATGTTATTATTCGACACAATTGATCCACATAGTTAGTATTTTGAACTCTAGACAATGCATCGCTTTAGCAACCGAATATAAACATGAGTATAGTTCATGTTGTGTGTGTAAAGCACATTATACATATGAAAGTTACACAATGAACATTATAAATAGCTACCTATGAACTAGCATACATTTTGAATTCAACTTAAGGTGGTTTAAAAAATCGAATTCAAGAAGTCCATTCAATTATTTGAATTTGATATCATGGCATTTGTAAATCATACCTAAATTATGGGGGCACCAATCTTTGCTCTGATTTTGTACATAATAGCATATGTTGTCGTGTACAAAATAGATTCTAATTTAGCTCCTCCATTCCAAAATAATCGTAGCTATAGGATTTTCAAGTGTCAAAATTTCAAAAAGAAGCGGATAATTTAATGAGGTTTTCAAACATACAAGGTCAAGTTTAACGTTGTCTATTTAGGTCAATCCTCAAAGTTCAAGAGTACTCTAAACGTGAATGCTTGTGTTTCAAAATTTTGAACGAAGCGCCAAAAGAGCCTCTACTTGCTCGAAACCGCGTGAGACCAATGTTTGGTAGTACAAGGAAATTAGTTTTCTAATAAGTCCGACCCGTGAAACCTACCGGCCCGACGTCCAAAGGTCTAAACCGAGGTAGGTTTGTAGCTTCATCTAGACGCCACACAACCGCCTCCGAAAAACATTCATACACAATGGCCGCCTAAGCACACATGCGCGCGGCCGAAATCGCTCCCGCCCACTATTTGGGACACCTGGGATTACCATCCTACCCCCGACCCGCAGTAGGTCCGAAATTTAAGAGGGGGGCAAAGTTTGTACTTTCCCCAAATTTCAAACAAGTGCGTCCCATCTTCTGTTAAAAAAAGCCAAAAACAAGTGCGTCACAGACCGAAACATCGTTCTCCCCCTCCCCCCGCCCACTTGTCCGATTCCCCATTCGTACTCCATGGGCGCAAAAACTACCTCTCCATTAGCCGCGAAACCCCGGCGTCCTCCGTCTGCCACCCCATTCCACCCATCAACCGCCGCCCTCCTCCATCACGCCGGAGCCGATACCCCGACGTCATCGTCCACCGCAACCTCAACCGCAACGCTCTCCACGGCTAGTAGTTGAAGCCGAGGCCGAGCCGTCCGTACCCGAGCCAGTTCAACCACGCCGTCCTGCGCCTCACCGCCGCCGCTCCAACTTCGCCACCCTCCACCGCACCAGAGCTGTTCCTGCTACACCGTCCTTCGCCACCTCGGGTCTGCTTCCCCTTCGCCGACATACGGCCACGGCAACATAGTCAACAATTTGGCCATGGGTTCGTCCAAGCCTGCACCCTCCAGAACATCGGTTTCCCCGGCAAAAAGAAGAAGATCGGCGTGACATGTGGAGGCGACCACACCGGCAACCGAAAATGGTACTCCTCTTCCCTTATTCGTGCAAATCTTAGTGTCTACTTGCACGGTATTCATCCCACAGAAGACACTAGTTGACCGCTTCTTCTTGATACTAGATGTTCCTAGTAACTCGCGATGCACAAGGTTTCTCCTCATATACTATTTCACCTTAGCTAGAGGTCCGTCGCCCCCCCTGAATTTCAATTCCTGGTCAGTTGATTCCCAATTAACGGAAGCATTCCCCGGCATAACAGGCGCTAGTCCGCCTATTACGCCAGGGAAGCAGCGCCTCAGTGTTTATCTTAGGGGCGTGTGGGGCCTAGAGCTACTGGCGCCCGATCTGGAGGTCGGCTGGGATTAAAGGGATGGCCTGGGGGCGCTGCCAAGCACGGCGGTGGTGTGAGGTCGAGGGGAGGGCGGGCCGGCGGAGGCAGGGGTCTGGGCCGGTGGTCGCTGGCGGTTCGCGAAAGATCGTCAATAGTGACTGGCGGGAGGTAGACGAAGGCCATCTGCCCGTTCCTTATAGATTGGATGGTTCATTAAAAAAATCGACTGACCTATTTATTTTCAGTCGACTGTTATCTTGATATGACCACATGTGGTGGTGTGCTGGAGGAGTACCTGCATTTCCCGTGCTCATATATTACAAAATCATACGGAGTAGAATCTAATTTTGTTTGCCATGCAATGTTGTAGAGCTATCATATGTCTCCTGTCATTTATTTTTTAGCCACCTGCTATCTGCTACTTTTACAGTGCACTAGTTCTGCACACACTTCACCCATACTCTCACTATTGTGTTTTTATGCAAGGGTATTTCAGACTCTGCAGCTATGAGAGAAGCAAAAAAGAAAAGAGAGAAGTCGCTCCAGCGTCGTACGTGGATAGGCCAGACATGTTTCAGCCTTATAATAGGTGCAGTGTCAGCAGATGGAGACGGTAAACGTAGCTCTGGAGTTGATGACGTCGCTCGCAATGATCCACCATCCCAGGTGCTTGCTTTAACTTCGCGGTGTCATATGTGGTTGCATGTTCCATATGGTGTCTAGCTTGTATTCGAAAGGCCGAAGTCGGTCTTTATTAAGATAAGGAAAGATATTTTTTACATGAACCACCATCTCGTGAGCACCAGAAGACAAATAGCTAGTCAGGGCACTGGCCGAGCCAGTGACAAGCCCCACAAAGAGAGGCATCACCTGGAAGCCAACTAAAAAGCCGCGATGGTGGCGAAGCAGCCCGCCTCCCACTAGGCTCTCAGGTCCTAGATGATCATGCTCACCACTCCAGCCGGATGTTTAGCTTGTATTGCTTCCAATTTGGTTAAACTGCATCTGCTTAGCTTACACATTATACCTTTGAATATGACATGCCTTTCTGTTTTTGGTACATACTAGTACATCTGTGTATTAACCATGTTCTTACATCAAACTAATGTTCTTGTGTATCCCTCATCAATCACTTATGATGAGGCAGTCAGGCAAGTGGATTACTCCTTATTCAAAGAATGCAGCGTCAGCCTCCCGACATGATTCTCAAGAAACAGCAAGGCTAGATGAAGACACTGAACGTAGCTCTGTAGTTGATTACCGCATTTCCCCTACACTAGCATCGCAGGTGCTTGCTCTAACTTGGCAGCGTGATATGTGGTTGCATGTTGCATATGGTGTCTAGATTGTAATTCTTCCAATCTGGTTAAACTACATGTGCTATTCTGCTTAGCTTATACATTATACCTGTTAATGTGACATGCCTTCCTGTATTTAGTACATAGTACATCTGTCTATTAAGCATGTCCTCACATAAAACTACTGTTTTTTGTATCCCGCATAAATCAATATGACGAGACACCTTCAGTATATCCAGTGTGATATTAGTTGCATCTTTGATATGATTTATAGCATGCACTGCTTCTTATTTGTTGAAATGCCATTTATGATGGGACACTTTTAACTTGGCAAAGTCATATTGGTTGCATCTTTCACGTGGTGTCTAGCTTGCATTGCTTCTTATTTGGTGAAATGGTTTCTGCTTAGTTTACACAAACAGTTGTGAATATGCCATGCCCTCCTGTTTTTCGTATTATTCCATCCTGGAATCATGTGTTTGCCTTACATCAAAGTAGTGATTGTCAGTATCATGCACGAATGAGTTCTGAAGAGTGAATTTTATTGCTTTTTCTTGTCGGTTTTACTTGACAATTCAAAATCAATAAAGCGGAAGGAAGTTAGCAAGGCAGCGGATGAAGGTGCTCCTTCCAAATGGAGGGCCTCTACAGATTCTACTCCTCCATCCCCCCAAGATGATTTCCAAGACAACACATGCATAGACACTCAACGTAGCTGTGTCGGTGATGAGCACGTCTCCCCTAGTGCACCATCACAGGTGCTCCCTCTAACTTGGCACTGCTATTTGTGGTTGCATGTTATGTACGATGTCTAGCTTGTATTGCTTCTAATTTTGTTGAATTTCATCTGCTTACTGGACACATTATACTTGTGACTAAGACACGTGTTCCTGTTTCTAGAACATACAATATCTGTCTATCACACCATGTTCTTACATCAAAGTACATTTGTTCTGAAGAACTAAATTGTTATTCATTTTCTTGTCGGCTTGACTTAACATGGCACAGAGAAAGAGGAAGCAAGACAGAACGACAGGGAAAGGGAAGCGGAACAATCCTGCAGATTCTGCTGGTACTGATGGTGCAATAGAAGGTCAAAGTCCAGCGGAAAATTGTACCGACAGGGTATCCCATTCTACACGAGCTGCAGAACAAGCCAAACAGAAACAAATAGCTTCCACCAAACAAGCAGAGACAACGCTAGTTGTTGCAACACCTTCCACAGTACCACCAGCTGCACGATTTACTCGTTCATCAACTCAGCTAGCATCACGTTCCCAAGCTCCCTTGCCACCTGACACTACTTCCGAAGCACTCTTGACACAAGATGAGTTGGCAAGTCAGATGAACTTTGTGAGCTTCAACAGCAAGAAGGTAGTTGCTGGATTCAAGTTACAGTTGCATGCTTCTTTATATGTAGTCTCATAGTTTGATGTACACTAACACTTCCTATGTTTGTTGTTGGACTAGCACCTAGGTGCAAGAGGAAACAAACATCAGGGATAATGCTTGATAGGTTAACTAAATCTAGAGGAGGAAGAATGGAGATCCGTTTTGAGGCAGGTTTAAAAAGGCCACGTGATGCTACAGAGTCAGTCAAGTTAGTATCAGAGGCAGCGGTTGCTGTTAGGTGTCATGTACATATCCTCCCAACATGGATTCAGTACAGGAATGACAAAGACAAAACCCAGTTCAACACCTTCCTCGACCATTTATCTGTAAGTATGGTTATGTATGGAAACTAGTAATATCGTCTTGCTCTGTCCAATACTTTCTAGGTTGCTGATAATGAGACTCCCATAATTTTCAACAGACGAGGTTCAAGTTGGATAGCCAAGATGATGCAACCAGACAAGCTTGCACCCATGTTTTCAAGTCTGTTCTGCAACAGTATCGGTATAACTTGAGGAAAACTCACTTTGAAGGCAAGGCTAGCAGTGAACTTGCCCAAACATCTCCAGTGCAAAATATATCTAATGAAGACTGGAGAGGCCTCGTTAAACACTGGTCCGATCCGAAGTATCAGGTACATTATATATATGTCATCAGATCACATGTTGAAGTCCTATTTACGCATGTGCCACACAAATCTATCTTCTTGTAGGTAAACTGTTCAAAGAACAAGGCCAACCGTACGAAAGTGAAATTCCAACAGACGACAGGATCTTGTAGCTATATTGCACACTGCGAGGCTCTTGTAATTAGCTGTTGTTTCACTCTTTTCGCTGTACCATATTATCATATCTATATTGACTTGTTCCAAATGCAGAGGAAAGCCCGCAAGGACCAAAAAGTACCTGAACCAAATGATGTGGAAATCTTCAAGGACTGTCACACCAGCAAGAAGAAGGGCATGACTACACCAGTCAAAGCCGTTATTGTAAGTCCTTAATCCTCATGCCTTTTAACTACTACTTACTCTGACTTGTGCCTTGAACTGCATGGTTTGCAGCCAATGTCTATTACTCTTTTCAATTTTATACACAATTGTCTTAGCGTATCATTGCACCTTACAAGGTTTAAAAGAGAGGAGTGATGTACCTTTGATCTTGACCTGTAATCTAGTTCCATGCTGGACTTGCCCACACAACGTTACAATTGCATGTTTGTCTGTTCTCAGTTGTTTTGTGATATGAATGATGTCATACTATGCTTACCGTATTATAAACTTCGTCTCATTATCCTTAGCCCTCAATACAATGTGAAGAAATAGACAATACATTAGCGATGGTACATGGTCATACGTTTGGAACCTGGTTTTGTTATGTACTTTGCAATAAAATACAACTATTATTTTACATGGGTTCACCAGAATAAGTTCTGTATATCGACCAAAGCTATTTTGTTTGGTTTTGCTGCCTCCTTAATACCTTCTGTTCTGGTACTACTAATGTAAAACGACAACTTTTCAGCGAGCTATGGAAAAAATGGTGGAACCGCCACCTTCTGAAGGTGGCGAGGCAACTATAACCGCAATATCAGCTCTTGCTGCAGTGGGTCAGTACCCGTCCACTAACAATGCCAAAAGCACGTTCCTGCGTAATACTGGCTTGGTTGTTAAGGCAATCTCGTCCAAACTTCCTCATGATCAAGATATGCAAGCTCAAAACAATGTTGTATCTGCGCTCCAGACACAAGTCCATTCCCTAACAGAGACCCTTTGTGAAACAAGGAGAGACATTGTTCGATGTTGTCAAGATATGCATGGTTTTGAAACCAGACTATCAGACATTTGCTATGTTGTTCAGGAGCCTAGGAGAACCGAAGGCGAAGGTTATGGTGCTCCATCAGACAATACAGCATGAAAACGTAATAGTCAGGTCAAATGAACTGAGCTTCTGAACTTCTGGTGGTGCATTTATCTGCTAGACTGTTAACTTTTATGCTAACCTTCCTTTTGTTTTATAGTTGTAATTTGTTTTGGTGCGATACAAAATTTGTTCTTAACGTGCAACCACCGGCTGAAGAAAAAAGCAAGCCATTTTTGTATAGTGTAGGGTGTTCCCTATATTTGCACTGGTGGCGAACTTTGATGCCCACCGGCTGTAGTTAACATGGGCCTCCTACGGGCCGTAGAAACAATGGGCCTTCTACGTGGCGTAGACACAATGGGCCTTATACGGGCCGTAGACACAATGGGCCTTCTATGGGCCGTATCATCAATGGGCCTTCTACGGGCTTATGATCGGTTGGCCAAACATGGGCCAATACAGACCACATTATGGTCGTAAATGGGCTAGAGTTGAAATCGTCCGTTCATGGGCCGACCATAACGGGCCGTCGTTAATCGGCCGTATTTTGATGACGCTATGAAAATGGCCCAACGTATTAACGGGCCACAAACGGGCCGACTGTAACCACGGGCTGAATTTGGCCCACAAGCAGAAAATGACAGTAACGGGCCGTAAGTAAACGAATGTGGAAATGAGCCCAAGAATAAATGGGCCCCGAGAAGGCCGAAAGATAACATGGGCTGGAAACTGCCCAACGGAATAATGGGCCGTTAATGGGTATAAAGTGATACACTGTTCATTACGGGTCAGTTTCACCACGTGCCGTTAATGGGTATAAAGTGATACACTGTTCATTACGGGCCAGTTTTACCACGGGCCGTTAATGGGCCGAGAGTAATAAGGGCCTCATATGGGCCGAAAGACGTCATGGGCCATATATGGACCGGAAGTTAAAATGGGCTGGAATTATATTGGACGGCCCAGATGACGCTACTGGGCCTAATTCGGATAGGCCGTAAACGGGCCCTGGGTTAGCGGGCTGTAAATGGGGTATATGCGAACAGGCCGTTAACAGGCTTGCCGTGGGCCGACCCGCCACCTTTTGACCAAGTCAAACGGGCCGGCCTTTTCACAGGAATGGGCCTCTGTTGGGCCGTGCCACATGTCGACGTATCATAGGCGCTTTGGGTCCAATGAGTGGATGACATCTGTCCCAACGGTGAGCTGACATGTGTTTCCTCCAGTTAATGATGATTTTACACGTGGAAAATCCCCATTGGTCAGGGCTGTTAACGGGTTATCGGATCCAAAACCAGACCCGATAGCTTAACGGCGTTCCGTTACGGTGGATGCCATGTGTCGGTCACCCTTGACGAAAGCACTTCTGTGACGCGCGATTTATCGTCATGGAAGTGGACACTTCCGTGATGATAATTTTGGTAATGTCATGGAACACTTCTACGACTGCACAGGTATGACTATCTTGATTCTGTCATAAATTTTTCATTGATCTACATGCATGACAGAAAACGTGACCTACTGTGACAAACACGTATCATCACGGAGTGTATTTTTTTGTAGTGGAAGCACTCAGTTTCAGGCTTAGTTCTAGCTTTGGGATTCTTCACGTGAGTGGCAACTTGCTTGCCATCCTTCTTGAAGTTCCCTTTCTTTCCCTTGCCCTTTTACTTGAAACTAGTGGTCTTGTCAACCATCAACACTTGACGCTTTTTCTTGATTTCTACCTTCGTCGATTTCAGCATCACGAAGAGTTTGGGAATCGTTTCCGCTATCCCTTGCATATTATAGTTCATCACGAAGTTCTAGTAACTCGGTGATAGTGACTAGAGAATTCTGTCAATCACTATCTTATCTAGAAGATTAACTCCCACTTGATTCAAGTGATTGTAGTACTCAGACATTCTGAGCACATGCTCACTAGTTGAGCTATTCTCCTCCATCTTGTAGGGAAAGTAATGTCAGAGGTCTCATACCTCTCGACACGGGCATGAGTCTGAAATACTAATTTCAACTCTTGGAATGTTATATGCTCCGTGGCGTTCAAAACATTTTTGAAGTCCCGGTTCTAAGCCGTAAAGCATGGTGCACCAAACTATCAAGTAGTCATCATACCGAGCTTTGTCAAATGTTCATAACGTCTGCATCTGCTCCTGCAATAGGTCTGTCACCTAGCGGTGCATCAAGGACATAATTCTTCTGTGCAGCAATGAGGATAATCCTCAGATCATGGACTAGTCCGCATCATTGTGACTATCATCTTTCAACATAGTTTTTCTCTAGGAACATATCAAAAATAAACGGGGAGCTACATCACGAGCTATTGATCTACAACATAGTTATGCAAATACTATCAGGACTAAGTTCATGATAAATTAAAGTTCAATTAATCATATTACTTAAGAACTCCCATTTAGATAGACATCCCTCTAATCATCTAAGTGATCACGTGATCCATATCAACTAAACCATGTCCGATCATCACGTGAGATGGAGTAGTTTTCAATGGTGAACATCACTATGTTGATCATATCTACTATATGATTCACGCTCGACCTTTCGGTCTCCAATGTTCCGAGGCCATATTTGCATATGCTAGGCTCGTCAAGTTTAACCCGAGTATTCTGCGTGTGCAAAACTGGCTTGCACCCATTGTATTTGAACGTAAAGCTTATCACACCCGATCATCACGTGGTGTCTCGGCACGACGAACTGTTGCAACGGTGCATACTCAGGGAGAACACTTATACCTTGAAATTTTAGTGAGAGATCATCTTATAATCCTACCGCCGAACTAAGCAAAATAAGATGCCTAAAGGATAAACATCACATGCAATCAATATAAGTGATATGATATGGCCATCATCATCTTGTGCCTTTGATCTCCATCTCCAAAGCACCATCATGATCACCATCGTCACCGGCGCGACACCTTGATCTCCATCGTAGCATCGTTGTCGTCTCGCCAACTATTGCTTCTACGACTATCGCTACCGCTTAGTGATAAAGTAAAGCAATTACATGGCGATTGCATTTCATACAATAAAGCGACAACCATATGGCTCCTGCCAGTTGCCGATAACTTCGTTACAAAACATGATCATCTCATACAATAAAATTTAGCATCATGGCTTGACCATATCACATCACAACATGCCCTGCAAAAACAAGTTAGACGTCCTCTACTTTGTTGTTGCAAGTTTTACGTGGCTGCTACGGGCTGAGCAAGAACCGTTCTTATCTACGCATCAAAACCACAACGATTTTTCGTCAAGTATGTGATGTTTTAACCTTCAACAAGGACCGGGCGTAGCCACACTTAATTCAACTAAAGTTGGAGAAACTGACACCCGCCAGCCACCTGTGTGCGAAGCACGTCGGTAGAACCAGTCTCGCGTAAGCGTACGCGTAATGTCGATCCGGGCCGCTTCATCCAACAATATCGCCAAATAAAAGTATGACATGCTGGTAAGCAGTATGACTATTACCCCCCACAACTCAGATGTGTTCTACTCGTGCATATAACATCTACGCGTAAACCTGGCTCGGATACCACTGTTGGGGAATGCAGTAATTTCAAAAATTTCCTACGCACATGCAAGATCATGGTGATGCATAGCAACGAGAGGGGAGAGTGTTTGTTGGGGAACGTAGTAATTTCAAAAATTTCCTACGCACACGCAAGATCATGGTGATGCATAGCAACGAGAGGGGAGAGTGTTGTCCACGTACCCTCGTAGACCGATAGCGGAAGCGTTATCACAACGCGGTTGATGTAGTCGTACGTCTTCACGATCCGACCGATCAAGTACCGAACGCACGACACCTCCGAGTTCAGCACACGTTCAGCTCGATGATGTCCCTCGAACTCCGATCCAGCCGAGTGTTGAGGGAGAGTTTTGTCAGCACGACGGCGTGATGACGATGATGATGTTCTACCGACGCAGGGCTTCGCCTAAGGTCCGCAACGATATTATCGAGGTGTAATATGGTGGAGGGGGCACCGCACACAGCTAAAATATCGTATATCAACTTGTGTGTAGAGGTGCCCCCCTGCCCCCATATATAAAGGAGCAAGGGGGAGGCCGGCTGCCTTGGGCGCGTCAAGGAGAGGGGGGAGTCCTCCTCCTAGTAGGAGTAGGAGTCCCCTTTCCTAGTCCAACTAGGAAGAGAGGGGGGGAAGGAAAGAGAGGGAGAGGGAGAGGGAAAGAGGGGCCGCGCCCCCTCCCCTAGTCCAATTAGGACTCCTCATGGGAGGGGGCGCGCCACCTCCTGGCTGCTGCCCTCTCTCTCCCCTCAAGGCCCACTAAGGCCCAATACTTCCCCGGGGGGTTCCTGTAACCCCTCCGGCACTCCGATTTTATCCGAAACTTCTCCGGAACACTTCCGGTGTCCGAATATAGTCGTCCAATATATCAATCTTTATGTCTCGACCATTTCGAGACTCCTCGTCATGTCTGTGATCACATCCGGGACTCCGAACAACCTTCGGTACATCAAAACATATAAACTCATAATATAACTGTCATCGTAACGTTAAGCGTGCGGACCCTACGGGTTCGAGAACTATGTAGACATGACCGAGACACCTCTCCGGTCAATAACCAATAGCGGAACCTGGATGCTCATATTGGTTCCTACATATTCTACGAAGATCTTTATCGGTCAAACCGCATAACAACATACGTTGTTCCCTTTGTCATCGGTATGTTACTTGCCCGATATTCGATCGTCGGTATCTCGATACCTAGTTCAATCTCGTTACCGGCAAGTCTCTTTACTCGTTACGTAATACATCATCCCGCAACTAACTCATTAGTCACAATGCTTGCAAGGCTTATAGTGATGTGCATTACCAAGTGGGCCCAGAGATACCTCTCCGACAATCGGAGTGACAAATCCTAATCGAAATACGCCAACCCAACAAGTACCTTTGGAGACACCTATAGAGCACCTTTATAATCACCCATTTACGTTGTGACGTTTGGTAGCACACAAAGTGTTCCTCCGGTAAATGGGAGTTGCATAATCTCATAGTCATAGGAACATGTATAAGTCATGAAGAAAGCAATAGCAACATACTAAACGATCGGGTGCTAAGCTAACGGAATGGGTCAAGTCAATCACGTCATTCTCCTAATGAGGTGATCCTATTAATCAAATGACAACTCATGTCTATGGCTAGGAAACATAACCATCTTTGATTAACGAGCTAGTCAAGTAGAGGCATAATAGTGACACACTGTTTGTCTATGTATTCACACATGTATCATGTTTCCGGTTAATACAATTCTAGCATGAATAATAAACATTTATCATGATATAAGGAAATAAATAATAACTTTATTACTGCCTCTAGGGCATATTTCCTTCATTCTCGCACTTGCACTAGAGTCAATAATCTAGTTCACATCGCCATGTGATTTAACATCAATAGTTCACATCACCATGTGATTAACACCCATAGTTCACATCGTCATGTGACCAACACCCAAAGGGTTTACTAGAGTCAGTAATCTAGTTCACATCGCTATGTGATTAACACCCAAAGAGTACTAAGGTGTGATCATGTTTTGCTTGTGAGATAATTTTAGTCAACGGGTCTGTCACATTCATATCCGTAAGTATTTTGCAAATTTCTATGTCTACAATGCTCTGCACGGAGCTACTCTAGCTAATTGCTCCCACTTTCAATATGTATCTAGACCGAGACTTAGAGTCATCTAGATTAGTGTCAAAACTTGCATCGACGTAACCCTTTACGACGAACCTTTTGTCACTTCCATAACCGAGAAACATATCCTTATTCCACTAAGGATAATTTTGACCGCTTTCCAGTGATCTACTCCTAGATCACTATTGTACTCCCTTGAGAAAATTAGTGTAGGGTATACAATAGATCTGGTACACAGCATGGCATACTTTATAGAACCTATGGCCAAGGCATAGGGAATGACTTTCATTCTCTTTCTATCTTCTGCCGTGGTCGGGCTTTGAGTCTTACTCAATTTCACACCTTGTAACACAGGAAAGAACTCTTTCTTTGACTATTCTATTTTGAACTACTTCAAAATCTTGTTAAGGTATGTACTCATTTGGAAAAACTTATCAAGCGTCTTGATCTATCTCTATAGATCTTGATGCTCAATATGTAAGCAGCTTCACCGAGGTCTTTCTTTGAAAAACTCATTTCAAACACTCCTTTAGGCTTTGTAGAATAATTCTACATTATTTCCGATCAACAATATGTCATTCACATATACTTATCAGAAATGCTGTAGTGCTCCCACTCACTTTCTTATAAATACAGGCTTCACCGCAAGTCTGTATAAAACTATATCCTTTGATCAACTTATCAAAGCGTATATTCCAACTCCGAGATGCTTGCACCAGTCCATAGATGGATCGCTGGAGCTTGCATATTTTGTTAGCACCTTTAGGATTGACGAAACCTTCTGGTTGCATCATATACAACTCTTCTTTAATAAATCCATTAAGGAATGCAGTTTTGTTTATCCAGTTGCCATATTTCATAAAATGCGGCAATTGCTAACATGATTCCGACAGATTTAAGTATAGATACGAGTGAGAAACTCTCATCGTAGTCAACACCTTGAACTTGTCGAAAACCTTTTTGCGACAATTCTAGCTTTGTAGACAGTAACACTACTATGACTGTCTATCTTCCTCTTGAAGATCCATTTAATGTCAATGGCTCGCTGATCATTGGGCAAGTCAATCAAAGTCCATACTTTGTTCTCATATATGGATCTCATCTCAGATTTCATGGCCTCAAGCCATTTCGCGGAATCTGGGCTCATCATCGCTTCCTCATAGTTCGTAGGTTCGTCATGGTCAAATAACATGACCTCCAAAACAAGATTACCGTACCACTCTGGTGTGGATCTCACTCTGGTTTACCTACGAGGTTTGGTAGTAACTTGATCTGAAGTTACATGATCATCATCATTAACTTCCTCACTAATTGGTGTAGGAGTCACAAGAACAGATTTCTGTGATGAACTACTTTCCAATAAGGGAGCAGGTACAGTTACCTCATCAAGTTCTACTTTCCTCCCACTCACTTCTTTCGAGAGAAACTCCTTCTCTAGAAAGGATCCATTCTTAGCAACGAATGTCTTGCCTTCTGATCTGTGATAGAAGGTGTACCCAACTGTCTCCTTTGGGTATCCTATGAAGACACATTTCTCCGATTTGGGTTTGAGCTTATCAGGATGAAACCTTTTCACATAAGCTTCGCAACCCCAAACTTTAATAACGACAACTTTGGTTTCTTGCCAAACCACAGTTCATAAGATGTCGTCTCAACGGATTTAGATGGTACCCTATTTAACGTGAATGCAGCTGTCTCTAATGCATATCCCCAAAACAATACTGGTAAATCGGTAAGAGACATCATAGATTGCACTATATCCTATAAAGTACGGTTATGACGTTCGGACACACCATAATGTTGTGGTGTTCCAGGTGGCATGAGTTTGTGAAACTATTCCACATTGTTTTAATTGAAGGCCAAACTCGCAACTCAAATATTCTTCTCCACGATTAGATCGTAGAAACTTTATTTTCTTGTTATGATGATTTTGCACTTCACTCTGAAATTATATGAACTTTTCAAATGTTTCAGACTTGTGTTTCATTAAGTAGATATACCCATATCTGCTCAAATCATCTGTGAAGGTCAGAAAATAACGATACCCGCTGCGAGCCTCAACACTCATCGGACCACATACATCTGTATGTATGATTTCCAAAAAATCTGTTGCTCTCTCCATAGTTCCGGAGAACGGTGTTTTAGTCATCTTGCCCATGAGGCACGGTTCGCAAGCATCAAGTGATTCATAATCAAGTGATTCCAAAATCCCATCAGTATGGAGTTTCTTCATGCGCTTTACACCAATATGACCTAAACGACAGTGCCACAAATAAGTTGCACTATCATTATTAACTTTGCATCTTTTGGCTTCAATATTATGAATATGTGTACCATTACGATCGAGATCCAACAAACCATTTTCGTTGGTGTGTATGACCATCGAAGGTTTTTATTCATGTAAACAGAACAACAATTGTTCTCTAACTTAAATAACCGTATTGCAATAAACATGATCAAATCATATTCATGCTCAACGCAAACACCAAATATCACTTATTTAGTTTCAACACTAATCCCGAAAGTACAGGGAGTGTGCAATGATGATCATATCAATCTTGGAACTACTTCCAACACACATCGTCACCTCGCCTTTTTACTAGTCTCTGTTTATTCTGCAACTCCCGTTTCGAGTTACTACTCTTAGCAACTGAACCAGTATCAAATACCAAGGGGTTGCTATAAACACTAGTAAGTACACATCAATAACATGTATATCCAATATACCTTTGTTCACTTTGCCATCCTTCTTATCCACCAAATACTTGGGACAGTTCCGCTTCCAGTGACCAGTCCCTTTTCAGTAGAAGCACTTAGTCTCAGGCTTAGGTACAGACTTGGGCTTCTTCACTTGAGTAGCAACTTGCTTGCCGTTCTTCTTGAAGTTCCCCTTCTTCCCTTTGCCCTTTTCTTGAAACTAGTGGTCTCGTCAACCATCAACACTTGATGTTTTTCTTGATTTCTACCTTCGTCGATTTCAGCATCACGAAGAGCTCGGGAATTACTTTCATCATCCCTTGCATACTATAGTTCATCACTAAGTTCTACTAACTTGGTGATGGTGACTAGAGAATTCTGCCAATCACTATTTTATCTGGAAGATTAACTCCCACTTGATTCAAGCGATTGTAGTACCCAGACAATCTGAGCACATGCTCACTGCTTGAGCTATTCTCCTCCATCTTTTAGCTATAGAACTTGTTTGAGACTTCATATCTCTCAACTCAGGTATTTGCTTGAAATATTAACTTCAACTCCTGGAACATCTCATATGGTCCATGACGTTCAAAACGTCTTTGAAGTCCCGATTCTAAGCCGTTAAGCATGGTGCACTAAACTATCAAGTAGTCATCATATTGAGCTAGCCAAACGTTCATAGCGTCTGCATCTGCTCCTGCAATAGGTCTATCACCTGGCGGTGCATCAAGTACATAATTCTTCTGTGCAGCAATGAGGATAATCCTTAGATCACAGATCCAATCCGCATCTTTCACTACTAGGAAAAGGCCTACTAATGGCGCACCTAATCTGGCCATTAATGGCGCATTAGTGGTGCGCCATTAGTAGCACGCCATTAGTATATTTTACTAATGGCGCACCACTGGTGCGCCATTAGTATCTGGTATACTAATGGCGCACCCCAGATGCGCCATTAGTATATACAACAGTGCGCCATTAGTATGCCTCCTAGGGGGCCATGTATACCCAGGTGCTTTGGCATACTAATGGCGCACAACAACAGGATGCGCCATTAGTAACTTCGGCATACTAATGGCGCACTATTTAGTGATGCGCCATTAGTATCCTTTGGCATACTAATGGCGCACTATGATGTGATGCGCCATTAGTATGAATATTAGGTTTTTTTTATTTTTTAATTTTCTGTTTTTTGCACAGGTTACAAAATGTATAATTGGACAAAATATAGACAGCACACATCAACAACAGATTCATCGAATACAATAGAAGATTAGTCTCTGAATACAATTCATCATATTAGTCTCCGAATATAATTCATCATATTAGTCTCCGAATTGAAAAGACCGAACAAAGATAGAAAATTATATTACAAGTCTCGAGACCGCGAGTTTGTCTTCACATTACAAGTCGATATCGATCATCTAAACTACCATCACATAGAAGAGAGCTGCGGTCATCACGATGAGCATCATCACGATGAAACTCGTCTTCATCCGGTTCCTCCAACGCTCCCTCCCCTCTCCCGCTAGAAAGCGGGCGTATCTAGATTCGGCCTCGGCCCTAGTGGCGTACCCTTTGTAACTGTTACCGCTGAATCGGTGAACCTGTCTCCGACACTCCTCCCAGTCGTCGTAGACTCCGGGAACCTTACCCTTGTACACGACATACCACGGCATCGCTATGCAGTAGCCAAACGAAACGTTAGTACCAATTCACAGACAATACATAAGCAATATATAAGTATGCAACAGAACGATCGGAAGAGAAAAGCAAGACATTAATAGCATCGATTACATCTAAGTTGAAGGACTCTCGAAACCAAAGAGACATACTACAAGTTCATTAAAGTTTAATTACAACATGAGCCAATCGATGTTTCAGAACTAGACACAGCATCACTACTTTCTACTCGACTCAAGGGACCGGAGCGTGGATAAAGCCGCCGTCTATCGTGGGAGTCATGAAACAACGGGCGTTGTCAGCCTGCATTTGTAGGATTGTGTCGATGTCACTGTTGGACGGTTGATTTCTGAGGTAGAACTGCCCCGAGGTACGAAGGACATCTTGATGGATGATTTCCGCAAACTCCGACTGGATGCGAAAGAATTCTTGTCTGATGTCCGCGTCCTGGATTGCCGACACGCTCGCGGCCCAATCTTTGAGTCTACTCGGTAGCAGTAGTTGATGATGGTCCCGTACGATCGCCCGCATGTGATGGATGGCGTAGTAGGCACCCTTCTGACCGCCAGGCGGCTGCTTGACGCAGCAGAACGTCGTATTGTGGGAGAACACGTGCTTGCCGTACTTACGAATAGGCCTGGTGAAGGTGCCTCCAGATTTGACGTAGCCGGGGAGAACATCATCAAGAACCTTCTTGACATTTGTGTAGTCTACGTTCGACTGGCGGTCCGGGTCGAAATACGTGGCCATGGAATATTTGGGGCTTAGGAGGATGAGCATGCAATGTGTGTCACTGCAGAAAACACGGAATGTTAAAAGAAAAACGATCGAAATCTAAGAATTCATATGTTACGGGGCGGTTGAGGGGAGGACTTACTCGGGAAAGTAAGGCACGAGGAAGTTATCCTTATCTTGGTTTGCCAGAATGACGCCTTCGAGGTAAGAACTCGCGACTTGCCGGTCCCCAGCGCTGCCCAAGATCTTGGCACGCATGTAGAAGGGGTCGACTATCACGATGTCCGGGGTCTTGTCGCGAATGATCCGCATCTCCATACTCAGCGAAAATAGCCGAACGAAGGTGTAGTGCAGCGGATGAAGGTTCAACATAGTGTGGATGTCATCAAACCGCAGGACGATCGTACCCCCGATGGAGTTATCCACAAAGCCCTTGCCCTCTGGCACCTTGGCCGCGAAAACCGGGTATGCCACATCCTTATCTCGGAGACGCCGCTTCTCCAAAGAAAGAACACTATCATGCAGACTCCGCATAGCACCGGTTGCAGCATCGAGCATATTTCTCGGTAGCATTGGCCTACCCGCCACATGCACCCTCCTCGAGATATCCGCAGTTGAAGGTGGCCCGTCCTGAGCACGGATCGTACTCGGTGCCGGCTGGCCCGCACCCTTGTTAGTCTTTCTTTTGCGTGCCTTCTTCTTGATCTCCTGTAATGGGACCGAGTTCTGCTCACAGACCGCCTTCTTGAGTGTGTTGGGGCTGATCATATTTGGCACCTCGCCTATCTGAGGCTCGGTGAAGTCGGCAGCTGGAGGCGTCTCCTGAGAGCTGAACTGAGACGACGCCTGTTGCAACTTGGCTTCTCCGCGGTACCAGCTAGATCGCACACGTCTTTTGTTGGGTTGGGTTCTTGAGAAGGAGGCCCCATGAAGTCGCCACCGTCCCAATGATTGGCAAAGTACTGATCGACGTTGGCAAATGTATCGTCGTCGTCGTCGTTCTGATCCTGTGCCATATGCATGTTTGGATCCAGTGGCATAGGGATGTCCGGCACCGTTGCGGCGGTCTTGCCATGGGGCCGACTTGGCGCCGGCACGACAGGCGGTGTTGTCTTGGGGGTGGTGTCCCCCGCCCCCAAACGAATCTGGCTCTTTGGCCAAAGCAGGGGCCAGCTCAGGCAAGCGCTGAGGTTCATCATGTCATCATCGTCGGCCCCGATGGGTCGAATCGGAGGTAACACCTCGTCGCAGCCTGGCAGCACCCGAACCAGTTGAACCCTAAACAAGTTGGGTGGCATCTGGGTACCGTGGAACAAGGGGTTGCCCGGTTGAACGATTTTGCCCTTGGCGACATCGACCAACTCGTTGTTCACGAAGTGCCGGAGAGTGCACGGAACATCGGCGGCGCCCTGCGAAAACATGTAGGGCGTTAGGGATGCCCAGTCAAAGGCAAGGAGATGAAGTCCTCGGCCGAGAGAGGCTTAATTAGTTACCGTGATGATGGCGTCGAGCTCGGCTAATGTCGAGGCACCGCCAACGGCGGGCGTGTAGTTGACGGAGGGGCCGCTTGCTGCAGAGGTGCCGGCCGGCGTACACCCGGGTGCATTAAGCTCCCATGCTGGCGTCGGAGACACCAATGCCGCCTCCGCCGGAGACACCAATGGCCCCGCCATCACGTTCTGCGAGTTGCTGGCCGTGAAGCTAGGAATCGGGGGCGGCCCCTGTTGGCCGCCCGCAATCCATGCACTAATCCCCTGGATCAAGGTAGGCACAATGGCGGTGATCGTCGCTCCGAGTTGTTGTTGCACTTGCTCTTGGACAATCTCCGGAATCCGCGCCACCTGTGCCCTGAGTTCTTGAACCTCGCGCGCCTGGCTTTCCGAGCTGGTCTTTTTCTCCTTTCGCCCAGCAGTGTCATAGTATGACGACCATTTTGTCGACAAGCCTTTGCCGGCCACACGACCAGCTGACGTCGGCTTACTGAGCTTATCCTTGTTCTTCATTACATTCAACGCCCTATTTAGAGTGGTGTCCCAAGGGTTGCTCTTAGTCGACCCCGCGCTACTGCTTTCAGTCGCCTGCGGAAGGAATGTGAACCATTTAGAAATTTGGCTTCATTAATTAGAATGCAACCATATGGAGCAAGCTCAAGCGCCCTGGTCTTCGGATCCGTGGTAAGCTCCTTTGTTTTCGGGTCCTTCTTGTACCGGGCCCTGACAAAGTTCCTGGTCTGCTTGTCACCGTATTTATCGAAGAGGGGTGGTAGGCCTTGCTCGGCACGGTCCGCCTCCTCCTTGTCCCATATAGGCTCCACCACTCTGTAACCGCCGGGACCGAGTGTGTGTTCCCCTAAGTTCAGCTCCCGCATTTCTTTCCCCCACTTACTTGATTCGGAGTTTGCGGTGCTCGAGCAATTGATCTTGAAGTCGTTGTAGTCATCTTCGGTGATCGAAGGATTTTTCTCCTTGATCTTCTCATAACTCTCACCTTTCTCGATCATTCTCTTCACATTGCTTTTCCAAGTAGACAGGGCCTTGCTCATCTTCGTGAGGGCAGCATTGTTCACTTTATTCCCTTTGAGGCTTGTGTTTTCAAATTCAGCGGGGAACTTGTATCGTTCGTGCAGCGTCGTGAAGAGGAGGTTGCGCAAATTCCCTCGGTCAGGATGCCTCAGGTTCTCGGTGTTGATCGAGACGGTGCTCCGGAGAATGCACCCGAGCTGAAGCGAGTACCCCTTGACTATTCGTTCGTGCGCCGTTGGATTCCCGTCGGAGTCCACTTCAGTAACTTCCTCCTTGAGGGTGCGGAGCATGGTCGGGCGCCGGTCCTTCCGTTGCCTCTTCGGTTGGCTGCCATCTGTGCGTGCGCCGCCATCATCAGTGGTGGCATCCTCGGCGGCACCATCAGTGGTGGCATCAGTGGGGTCATCCTCGGCGGTACCATCAGTGGTCTCAGGATCGGTGGGGAAGGCGGCGTCCTCATACAAGTGAGGTTGTTCCTCCATCTCCTGGGACAGCTTCCAGAATGGCTTGACGCTCGAACCCCCGGCCTCATCGTTGTTGGCCATGTTTCTCTCTAAATAGGAACAAAGTTTGGTCAAAAAGTTGGTTATTGTCAAGGAACAAGATCATGGTCTCATCATTTAGGGTTTGTCGACACCGAGGCATCCTAAAAGCTAAGCTTTTATCATTGAGGGTTTTTCGACGCCGAGGCACCCTAAAAGCCTAAGCTTTCATCATTTCGGTTTTTATCGACACCGAGGCACCCTAAAAGCCATGCATTAGTCACAAGTACGCCGGGGCACTTGATCCTACTTAATTACCTACTAAGATACCCCGGCCCATGCATTAGTCACAAGTACCCCATATGTCCTATTTTTAGCAAAGTCATGGTAAAATTCACGGAAAATTTCAGCATGACCTTTTCTGAAAATAGGACATATGGAGTACCCGAATTTGCCGGAATGGAAGTTAATCGACATTCCGGCAAACTCATGGGCCTCTCGGGTGGACAAGGCAAAAAAGGCCTCCATCACAACATGGAAAATACATTGGCATGTGAAGAGGTGAAACAATATATGCATCTCCAAGCAGTATCATTCAACATTTTGGACAAAACACTACAAGCAACATGAGACACTGAAAACAATTGCTACCAATGAATCTACACTTCTATAACAAAATAAATCAGAAACTTAGTCTGTCATCATTTGGCAGCCACCATTAGTTATTCCGTTATGTTAAAGCAAATAAAACAGAGAATTGACTTGTGCAATCTGCAGGTAGCAGTAGCAGGGACGCGCAGGTTACTGGTGGTGGCATCCGAGATGTTTCACGAACGTCGGGTTTGTGCCAATGTATGCAAAGAATTGAAGATTGAAAAAGTTTCGAGCTACGCTGGAAGTTTTTCTCTCCGATACATCCTATACATCTTCTTGACCATTACTTTCTGAGAATTGCAGATTTCTCACTGTTGGGTGGTGGCCTAGTTGGAAGTTTCGAGCTACGCTGGAAGTTTCGAGCTACGCTGGCTAGAAGAATAAAAATCTCCACCATTACTTTCTGAGAATTGCAGATTTCTCACTGTTGGGTGGTGGCCTAGTTGTATTTTCTCTCTGATACCAATGTTAAAGTGATGTATTAATAAAACTATCAATGATTTCTGCTAAGAGTAAACACATCATATACACTTGAAAACTCCCCAACCACAATGAATAAGTGTAATGAGCTGAATATGCATGCACGCTCCGCCTTTCGTATTGGGATTTGTCACTAAAAAGACGCAGAGTTTGAAATTTGAACCAAGTAAAGCAAAGAGGGAACCAATCATATATACTTGCTAGCTCACCAATATGAATACTCTACTTCAAGATAGTTGGCCAATATGATCATTCCAGGTAACTTAGTTCCATTTTTTTTTCTCAATGTCTATTTAATAACATCTCAGAGAAAGAACACTTGACATGGTATTTTTTTGAACTGCGGATTATTCTAAGTACAGCAAAGACAGCCCAAAGAACTAGGCCACCACCCTAACCATCCTATACAACTAGGCCACCACCCTAACCATCATTTTTCTTTTCTATACATCTTCTTGATCATCTACTACAATTGATACATCCTATCAAGAATGGTACACATCACCATATATTGCAAAGATGTACTGGTCAGCAGCCATTTTAACAAGATGTACTGGACAGCAGCAAATTGAGCAAAAAAATGTACTGGACAGCAGTATATACAGGGGGAGAGGAAGAGGGGTTGGTACCTTGGGAGAGGAGGGTGTGCTTGGCTCTGCCGCCGTGCCTGAGTAGCAAGCACCTACGCCCCTGCCTTGTTCCACTTGTATCCTGCAGATCGAGAGAGGATGAGATGAATCAGATCAGTTGCTCATGCTTTTTACAAATTGTAGCTACTGTTTTTTATACCTAAACAAAATTGCCCTAGCTATATTTGCTACTGTTTTTATACCTAATTTTTTGCTACTGTTTTTTTAATTTGCTACTGCTTTTTTTATTTGCTACTGTTTTTCTACCTAAACAAAATTTCCCTAGCTATATTCGCTACTCTTTTTTTATTTGCTACTGTTTTTATACCTAATTTTTTTGCTACTGTTTTTAAAATTGCTACTATTCTTTTGAAATTGCTACTCTTTTTTATACCTAAACAAAATTACCCTAGCTATATTTGCTAATATTTTTTATTTGCTACTGTTTTTATACCTAATTTTTTGGTACTGTTTTTTTAAATTGCTACTACCCTAATTTCCTAAAAGATTTCTAACTTTGCTAACTGTGCTAGATTTGCCCTAAAATTTACTGCCCTAACCCTAAAATTTGCAAACCCTACACCCTAAAATTTACAAAGGGGAAGGAGGAGGCCGAAGGGGGAGGGAGAGGTGGGGGCAGTACCTGAGGAGGCGGAGGAGGCCGGAGGGGACAAGGAGGAGGTCGGAGCTGCGCGGCGGTGGCGCGGACGAGGAGGAGGGCGAGGACGAGGACGACGGG
>NC_057814.1:437572197-437626197 GCF_018294505.1 Triticum aestivum
TGAAATTTAAAAATATTCATGATAGTTCAAAAAGTGCCCATGAAATACAATCGAGAAATGAAGGCTACGATTTAAATACAATCGATCTTAGCTAGCTATCTGTTCACAATCTTCTTGCCCTTCTTTTTCGCAAATGGAGTTCTTCTGTGGAACGGACGTCCTTTAGGTAGGGTGGTCCTGCTTCTTCTTGTGGTGTATGCTGCTACTTCATCATCGTCGTCATGTTCGATTCTCGGGTCGCCGTACTTGTCGAAGTCTTGCTCATTGGCTACTCCATCCATTCCGATGATCTTCCTTTTGCCTCTCCTCACGACAACACGACTGGGCTTTGACGGGTCGGTAATGAAGAAGCATTGGTCCACTTGGGAAGCCAGTACCCATGGCTCATTTTTCGCGGTGACGTTTGCGCCTGCGGTCTTGGATTTGGCTTCGGGTATAACCATGGTGGTGAAATACCGGTCTTCTTTTAGGACGCTCTTGGCCCATCTGACGCGGAACATCGGGACCTTCTCTCCAGCGTAGCTCAGCTCCCAGATCTCCTCGATCCTTCCGTAGTATCTGTCCTTGTCGTTACCGGTGTAGGATTCCAGCGTTACCCCGGAGTTCTGATAACCATCGCTCTTCATGTCCTTGGCCTCGGTGTAGAATGTGTAGCCGTTGATATCGTATGCCTCATAGGTCATCAGGTTGTGCTCGGCGCCCTGTGACAAGGCGAATATGAGTTGTTCTTCCGCGGAAGAATCCTCATGTAAAGGGTACGACAGAAGCTTCTGCTTGAACCAACGCGTGAAACATGAGTTGTGCTCTTTGAGTATATCTCCGTCCGTCCTCTGTTGGCCTCGGTCATTGTACGTCTTCTTAATAAAGGTTTTGTGCTCTACCACCCAAGGATCGACCACGTCTATGTGTTGTAGCGCGACTAGGTTTGCTCTTTCAAAGTCGGCGAGTCGACCCTCGAAGTCGACATGCATTTCGCGGCGACCCTCACGGTGACCCCATCCAGCGAGCCTGCCGAGGTGCCTGTTGACGGGCAGACCAACGGGGTTCTCGATGCCTAGATAATTCGTGCAGTAGGAGATGCACTCTTCGGTCAGAAAGCCCCTGGCTATGCTTCCCTCTGGACGTGACATGTTGCGAACGTATCCTTTGATGACACCATTCATCCTTTCGAACGGCATCATGATGTGCAGGAACGTCGGCCCGAGTTGGATGATATCGTCCACGATATGGACCAGCAGATGCACCATAACGTCGAAGAATGCGGGTGGGAAGTACATCTCAAGCTCGCATAGTATCACCACGATCTCTTCCTGTAGCCTTCTGAGTTGCCTCACGCCAACAGACTTCCGAGAGATGACGTCGAAAAAGTTGCATAGGCCAAATAGCGTTTCACGAACGTGCGCGTCCATGATCCCACGGATTGCAACTGGAAGTATCTGCGTCATCAGCATGTGACAGTCGTGAGACTTCATCCCGCTGAACTTCAGCTTCGCTAGGTCTAGGTATCTGCTTATCTTCCCCGCGTAACCGTAAGGAAGTTTTACTCCTACGAGGCAGGTGAAAAACTGCTCGATCTCCTCCTGACTTAGAGTGAAGCACGCGGGAGGGTAGTCATTTCCGGTCTTCTTGGCCTTTTTGCCTTTGCGACGACTTTCCGTGTCCTGCTTCGCCTCCTCCTCATCATCATCATCATCATCATCATATATAGCGTGAAGCTCCTGCCTGATGCCCATTGATTTCAAGTCTGCCCTTGCTTTCGGCCCATCTTTGGTCCTCTCTGGCATGTTGAGCAGGGTACCAAGCAGACTCTCGCACACGTTCTTCGTGATATGCATGACATCAAGGCTGTGAGGCACACGGTGGATCTTCCAGTACGGCAAGTCCCAGAAAACAGACCTCGTTTTCCATACCTTCAGCAGCGGTTCTAGCGCCTTTCGCTTCTTTCCCGGCTCTGCCGCCTTTTGCTTCTTTCCCGGCAGTGGGCAGTCTTTCCAATTTTTCAACAGCTCGTCTATTTCCTCGCCGCTCCTCGTACGCGGGCGTCCTCGGGGTTCGGTTTCACCATCGAATAGATCCTTGCGTTTTCTCCACGGGTCATCGTCGCGAAGCCACCTTCGATGTCCCATGAACACGGTTTTCGAAGACCCGGGATCTCTATCTAGCTGGCGATACGTTGTGTCATCCATGCACCTTACGCATCCAGAAAATCCGTGGACCACCTGCCCCGCGACATATCCGTAACCGAGATAGTCGTGCACCGTCGTGAGCAACGCGGCTCTCATAGGGAACTATTCTTTCTCTGCGGCGTCCCACGTATTGGCTGTCGTTTTCCACAGCGTGTCAAGCTCCTCTTTCAGCAGCCCCAGATACAGATTGATGTCGTTCCCTGGTTGTTTCGGTCCTTCAATTAGCATACTCATGTGAATGTACTTCCTCTTCTTGCACAACCAGGGGGGAAGGTTGTACATCCACACAAACACAGGCCAGGTGCTATGTGTGCTTCTCTGGCTGCCAAACGGATTGACTCCATTGGTGCTCGCGCCCAGCATGATGTTCCTTGGATCGTTCCCAAATTCTAGGTCTTCGAAGTTCAACGCTTGCCACTGGCTCGCATCCTTAGGGTGACTCAGCATCTTGTCTTTTTTATCTATCTCCGGATCATTTGCGTCATCTTCTCGCTTCTTCTCCTCCCTATCCGCGTTCCAACGCAGGAGCTTTGCTACCTTAAGGTCCGCGAAATACCGCTGCAGACGACGAGTGATCGGAAAGTACCACACCACTTTTCGAGGAGCTTTCTTCCTCTTCTTGTATCGAGTGACGCCGCACACCGGACATATGGTAGACTCCGCGTGGTCGTCCCGATAAATGATGCAATTGTTCATGCACACATGGTATTTCACGTGCGGTAAATCCAGAGGACACACAATTTTCTTCGCCTCCTCCAAACTGGTCGGGCACTTGTTCCCCTTGGGAAGACGTTCGTGCCAGAATGACATGTTCTCGTCGAAGCATGCGTCGGTCATTTTGTGTTTTACCTTCATCTCTAGAGCCATGAGCGTTACTTTCAGGCGGGTATCCTCGGGCCTGCATCCTTCATACAATGGAGTAACCGCGTCTAACTCAAGTTGATCCATCTTGGATTTCTCTCGGGTGGCAGCTCTTGCGTTATCTGTCTGCTTGAGAAGCAGCTCTTGAATATGAGGGTCCTGCACCCAGCCCATCGATGGTCCAGCATCGTCTGCTCCGCCGGCATCATCACCTTCATGATCATGCCCGTCGTCTGCTCCGGCATCTTCCTCATCATCATGTCCTGCATCTTCTACATGATGACTGTGTACAGCATCACCGTCGTGATCATCTCCTGGGGATTCTTCGTCTTCTCGCCCGCCCGAGCCGCGGTGGTTGTCTTGCTGCTCTTCCTCATTTCTTGCCCGGCCCCCATGGACGACTTCGTAGTCATCTTCATCACCTTGCCACCGATAGCCATCCATGAAACCACGCAAGAGCAGGTGGTCCCGCACCTGCCAGGATTCCGGGTCCGCAATAAGGCTCTTCAGCTTGCATCTTCGACACGGACATCTTATCTCCGTCTCGTTCTTTTGAAGCATATCGGCCTTCGCGGACCTCAAAAACCTATTCACGATGCCTTCGGTCATCATGCAGACCATGGTCGCCTGCGGGGTAGAGCAAAACAATATTTTAGAACCAAGAAAAAATTTGGCATGACTTTCCCTAAAAATAGGACCAAAAAGAATGCTTAATGCCAAAATTATCGCCGAAACGGAAATGAATCAACATTCCGGCAAAATATTGGCAACTATCGCATTTCAAATACCGGTACAACTCCAAACACAAACACATATGCAACACCACAAACATATGCAACACCACGAACATACATAGATCTAGCTAGGCCATAAAAAGTGCATGTGCACATTGTTGTAGGGAGAACAACATAAATATAGCTTCCCCCCTTACTTACCTATCAAAACAAGGTAATTTAACCACTTAAATTGAATGAATCTATGGTGGAAATGAGGTGAAAAAGAGGAGGCACCCGAGACAAGGAGGAGGTGGAGAGAATGAAGTGGGGAGAAAGTGAGTGTGGGTAGGAGAGGCTGTCCAGAATATCTTGTTGCTGCCCACTTACTAATGGCGCACCAACTCTAAATGCGCCATTAGTAATCCAGATTACTAATGGCGCACCTTCTGGTGGTGCGCCAGTAGTATGTTTGGACAGGCGCACTAGTTAATTTTTTTTTGATACTAATGGCGCACCCAGGGCCAGGTGCGCCATTACTAGTTAGAACTAGTAATGGCGCACTGTGTCTGGATGCGCCATTAGTATGTTTGGACAGGCGCACTAGTAAAAATTTTTTTTTGATACTAATGGCGCACCCAGGGTGCGCCATTACTAGTTACAACTAGTAATGGCGCACTGTGTCCGGATGCGCCATTAGTATGTTTGGACAGGCGCACTAGTTAAAAAAAAACTTTTTTTGATACTAATTGCGCACCCTGGGCCAGGGGCGCCATTACTAGTTACAACTAGTAATGGCGCACTGTGTCTGGATGCGCCATTAGTATGTTTGGACAGGCGCACTAGTTAAATTTTTTTTGATACTAATGGCGCACCCTGCGCCAGGTGCGCCATTAGTAGTTTCAACTCTAATGGCGTATCAGAAGGTGGTGCGCCATTAGTATATACTAATGGCGCACCGCTTGTCTGGTGCGCCATTAGTGTCAATCCCATTTATAGCCCTTTTTCTAGTAGTGTTTGCTACTAACATCTTTCAACATAATTTTCTCTCGGAACATATCAAAAATAAACACAGGGAAGCAACAACGCGAGCTATTGATCTACAACATAATTTGCAAAAATACTATCAGGACTAAGTTCATGATAAATTTAAGTTCAATTAATCATATTACTTAAGAACTCCCACTTAGATAGACATCCCTCTAATCCTCTAAGTGATCACGTGATCCATATCAACTAAACCATGTCCGATCATCACGTGAGATGGTGTAGTTTCAACGGTGAACATCACTATGTTGATCATATCTACTATATGATTCATGCTCGACCTTTCGGTCTCCGTGTTTCGAGGCCATATCTGCATATGCTAGGCTCGTCAAGTTTAACCTGAGTATTCCGCGTGTGCAACTGTTTTGCACCCGTTGTATTTGAACGTAGAGCCTATCACACCCGATCATCACGTGGTGTCTCAGCACGAAGAACTTTCGCAACGGTGCATACTCAGGGAGAACACTTTTATCTTGAAATTTTAGTGAGAGATCATCTTATAATGCTACCGTCAATCAAAGCAAGATAAGATGCATAAAAGATTAACATCACATGCAATCAATATAAGTGATATGATATGGCCATCATCATCTTGTGCTTGTGATCTCCATCTCCGAAGCACCGTCATGATCACCATCGTCACCGGCGCGGCACCTTGATCTCCATCGTAGTATCGTTGTCGTCTCGCCAACTTATTACTATTACGACTATCGCTACCGCTTAGTGATAAAGTAAAACAATTACATGGCGATTGCATTTCATACAATAAAGCGACAACCATATGGCTCCTGCCAGTTGCCGATAACTCGGTTACAAAACATGATCATCTCATACAATAAAATATAGCATCATGTCTTGACCATATCACTTCACAACATGCCCTGCAAAAACAAGTTAGACGTCCTCTACTTTGTTGTTGCAAGTTTTACGTGGGTGCTACGGGCTTAGCAAGAACCGTTCTTACCTACGCATCAAAACCACAACGATAGTTTGTCAAGTTGGTGCTGTTTTAACCTTCGCAAGGACCGGGCATAGCCACACTCGGTTCAACTAAAGTGAGAGAGACAGACACCCGCCAGTCACCTTTAAGCAACGAGTGCTCGCAACGGTGAAACCAGTCTCGCGTAAGCGTACGCGTAATGTCGGTCCGGGCCGCTTCATCTCACAATACCGCCGAACCAAAGTATGACATGCTGGTAAGCAGTATGACTTATGTCGCCCACAACTCACTTGTGTTCTACTCGTGCATAGCATCAACACATAAAACCAGGCTCGGATGCCACTGTTGGGTAACGTAGTAATTTCAAAAGTTTCCTACGCACACGCAAGATCATGGTGATGCATAGCAACAAGAGGGGAGAGTGTTGTCCACGTACCCTCGTAGACCGACAGCGGAAGCGTTATCACAACGCGGTTGATGTAGTCGTACGTCTTCACGATCCGACCGATCAAGTACCGAACGCACGACACCTCCGAGTTCAGCACACGTTTAGCTCGATGACGTCCCTCGAACTCCGATCCAGCCGAGTGTTCTACCGATGCAGGGCTTCGCCTAAGCTCCGCAACGATATTATCGAGGTGTAATATGGTGGAGGGGGGCACCGCACACAGCTAAAATATCGTATATCAACTTTTGTGTAGAGGTGCCCCCCTGCCCTCGTATATAAAGGAGCAAGGGGGAGGCCGGCTGCCTTGGCCGCGCCAAGGAGAGGGGGGGAGTCCTCCTCCTAGTAGGAGTAGGACTCCCCTTTCCTAGTCCAACTAGGAAGAGAGGGGGGGGGAGGAAAGAGAGGGTGAGGGAGAGGGAAAGAGGGGCTGCGCCCCCCTCCCCTAGTACAATTAGGACTCCTCATGGGAGGGGGCGCGCCACCTCCTGGCTGCTGCCCTCTCTCTCCCCTCAAGGCCCACTAAGGCCCAATACTTCCCCGGGGGGTTCCGGTAACCCCTCCGGCACTCCGGTTTTATCCGAAACTTCTCCGGAACACTTCCGGTGTCCGAATATAGTCGTCCAATATATCAATCTTTATGTCTCGACCATTTCGAGACTCCTCGTCATGTCCGTGATCACATCCGGGACTCCGAACAACCTTCAGTACATCAAAACATATAAACTCATAATATAACTATCATCGTAACGTTAAGCGTGCGGACCCTACGGGTTCGAGAACTATGTAGACATGACCGAGACACCTCTCCGGTCAATAACCAATAGCAGAACCTGGATGCTCATATTGGTTCCTACATATTCTACGAAGATCTTTATCGGTCAAACCGCATAACAACATACGTTGTTCCCTTTGTCATCCGTATGTTACTTGCCCGAGATTCGATCGTCGGTATCTCGATACCTAGTTCAATCTCGTTACTGGCAAGTCTCTTTACTCGTTCCGTAATACATCATCCCGCAACTAACTCATTAGTCACAATGCTTGCAAGGCTTATAGTGATGTGCATTACCGAGTGGGCCTAGAGATACCTCTCCGACAATCGGAGTGACAAATCCTAATCTCGAAATACGCCAACCCAACAAGTACCTTTGGAGACACCTTTAGAGCACCTTTATAATCACCCATTTACGTTGTGACGTTTGGTAGCACACAAAGTGTTCCTCCGGTAAACGGGAGTTGCATAATCTCATAGTCATATGAACATGTATAAGTCATGAAGAAAGCAATAGCAACATACTAAACGATCGGGTGCTAAGCTAACGGAATGGGTCAAGTCAATCACGTCATTCTCCTAATGAGGTGATCCTATTAATCAAATGACAACTCATGTCTATGGCTAGGAAACATAACCATCTTTGATTAACGAGCTAGTCAAGTAGAGGCATACTAGTGACACACTGTTTGTCTATGTATTCACACATGTATCATGTTTCCGGTTAATACAATTCTAGCATGAATAATAAACATTTATCATGATATAAGGAAATAAATAATAACTTTATTACTGCCTCTAGGGCATATTTCCTTCATTCTCGCACTTGCACTAGAGTCAATAATCTAGTTCACATCGCCATGTGATTTAACATCAATAGTTCACATCACCATGTGATTAACACCCATAGTTCACATCGTCATGTGACCAACACCCAAAGGGTTTACTAGAGTCAGTAATCTAGTTCACATCGCTATGTGATTAACACCCAAAGAGTACTAAGGTGTGATCATGTTTTGCTTGTGAGATAATTTTAGTCAACGGGTCTGTCACATTCAGATCCGTAAGTATTTTGCAAATTTCTATGTCTACAATGCTCTGCACGGAGCTACTCTAGCTAATTGCTCCCACTTTCAATATGAATCTAGACCGAGACTTAGAGTCATCTAGAGTAGTGTCAAAACTTGCATCGACATAACCCTTTACGACGAACCTTTTGTCACTTCGATAACCGAGAAACATATCCTTATTCCACTAAGGATAATTTTGACCGCTGTCCAGTGATCTACTCCTAGATCACTATTGTACTCCCTTGCCAAAATCAGTGTAGGGTATACAATAGATCTGGTACACAGCATGGCATACTTTATAGAACCTATGGCCAAGGCATAGGGAATGACTTTCATTCTCTTTCTATCTTCTGCCGTGGTCGGGCTTTGAGTCTTACTCAATTTCACACCTTGTAACACAGGCAAGAACTCTTTCTTTGACTGTTCTATTTTGAACTACTTCAAAATCTTGTTAAGGTATGTACTCAGTGAAAAAACTTATCAAGCGATCTCTATAGATTTTGATGCTCAATATGAAAGCAGCTTCGCCGAGGTCTTTATTTGAAAAACTCCTTTCAAACACTCCTTTATGCTTTGCAGAATAATTCTACATTATTTCCGATCAACAATATGTCATTCACATATACTTATCAGAAATGCTGTAATGCTCCCACTCACTTTCTTGTAAATACAGGCTTCACCGCAAGTCTGTATAAAACTATATCCTTTGATCAACTTATCAAAGCGTATATTCCAATACCGAGATGCTTGCACCAGTCCATAGATGGATCGCTGGAGCTTGCATATTTTGTTAGCACCTTTAGGATTGACAAAACCTTCTGGTTGCATCATATACAACTCTTCTTTAATAAATCCATTAAGGAATGCAATTTTGTTTATCCATTTGCCATATTTCATAAAATGCGGCAATTGCTAACATGATTCAGACAGATTTAAGCATAGATACGAGTGAGAAACTCTCATCGTAGTCAACACCTTGAACTTGTCGAAAACCTTTTTGCGACAATTCTAGCTTTGTAGACAGTAACACTACTATCACTGTCTATCTTCCTCTTGAAGATCCATTTAATCTCAATGGCTCGCCGATCATTGGGCAAGTCAATCAAAGTCCATACTTTGTTCTCATATATGGATCTCATCTCAGATTTCATGGCCTCAAGCCATTTCGCGGAATCTGGGCTCATCATCGCTTCCTCATAGTTCGTAGGTTCATCATGGCCAAATAACATGACCTCCAGAACAGGATTACCGTACCACTCTGGTGTGGATCTTACTCTGGTTTACCTACGAGGTATGGTAGTAACTTGATCTGAAGTTACATGATCATCATCATTAACTTCCTCAGTAATTGGTGTAGGAGTCACAGGAACAGATTTCTGTGATGAACTACTTTCCAATAAGGGAGCAGGTACAGTTACCTCATCAAGTTCTACTTTCCTCCCACTCACTTCTTTCGAGAGAAACTCCTTCTCTAGAAAGGATCCATTCTTAGCAACGAATGTCTTGCCTTCGGATCTGTGATAGAAGGTGTACCCAACTGTCTCCTTTGGGTATCCTATGAAGACACATTTCTCCGATTTGGGTTTGAGCTTATCAGGATGAAACCTTTTCACATAAGCTTCGCAACCCCAAACTTTAAGAAACGACAACTTTGGTTTCTTGCCAAACCACAGTTCATAAGATGTCGTCTCAACGGATTTAGATGGTACCCTATTTAACCTGAATGCAACTGTCTCTAATGCATAGTCTGATGAACATGTATAAGTCATGAAGAAAGCAGTAGCAATGAAACTGTAACGATCATAATGCTAAGCTAACGAATGGGTCTCGTCCATCACATCATTCTCATATTGGTGTGATCCCGTTCATCAAATGATAACACATGTCTATGGTTAGGAAACATAACCATCTTTGATAAACGAACTAGTCAAGTAGATGCATACTAGGGACACTTTATTTTGTCTATGTATTCACACATGTACTAAGTTTCCGGTTAATAGAATTCTAGCATGAATAATAAACATTTATCATGATATAAGGAAATATAAAATAATAACTTTATTATTGCCGCTAGGGCATATTTCCTTCAGCCGGTGGAGGAGCGGTGGAGGCTGGATGAACATGAGCCCGTGGATGAATAGTGGCTGGTGGAGGCAGGAGGGGAGACGCCGTGGATGAACAGTCGCATGTGGAGGCTGGAGAAGGTCGACGGTGGATGAACAGTAGCCCATGGAGGCTGGAGGAGGTCGACGCTGGAGATGAACAGTAGCCCGTGGAGTCCTGTTTTGCGGTACGCCACACCCCTCCCGATGAACATGACCCCCGTTTCGATCGTAGCGCTCTAACACAAGTCCGTTTCCTCCGTTTTGCTGTACGCCACACCCCTGCCGATCAACAGGACCCCGTTTCGACCGTAGGCACTCCCTTCGGAATTCAATGCATAAGCAGGCATGGCTTAGCACGCCAGCTTACCGTGGAAAACTGGAAAAACTGAGGTGTCGTCCCGCCTCATCAGTGGTGCATCCCGTCCGTGCTAGGTCGCACATCGGCATGACGGTCAAACGAGTGCACTCGAATCATCTAGATGAGGTATTCCCTCCTTGTCAAATATGATTCCACCACTCATCATCTACCTTGGTTGGTGAGATTTTTGAATTGAGCCCTGCAAACCGGAAAGGAGGTAGTACGTGCGTGATCCGCTATTTATTCGTGTAGGATCGAGTAGGTCGGATAGTGTACGTGTAGGATCGCATTAGCTGATGAACATTCGCTGGGAGATAAGGCATTTGCGAACGTTTTTGCTGGCAGTTTCTTCAGATTCGCATGGCATTTTCTGCAGAACAGCTTGTCAGTTTCTTCAGAGATAGGCATTTTTATTCAGAAAACTACCATCATTGGATCTTGCGTCGCAACTAAAACTTCCAGGAGCGTATTAGTAGGCTAGCTAGTGATCGATAAGTAACTTGTAAACACTGAGCAAACAGAAATAAGGAACTCCTATTAACTTGTAAACACTGAGAACACAGAAATCAGGATCATGCAGTTCACAGTAGTAAGAGCCGATCCATTCGAAATGTTCACACGAGACTCACAGGCCTGGCTATGTAATATGTTCACATTAGTAATCGAAATTCACAACCAACTAGTAACATGTTAATGCATCTCAATGATTCACAGATCATATACAAATATGTAGCTCCAAAAGCAAAGATCTAGAAAAAACATCTATTCTTCCTACTAACATGGATGCTTCGCTGGGCCAACATTCAGTACAGAGTGAAAGACAAATTTGTTTGTGAAGTCTATAATTCCTCTTCCAAACGTAAGTGGTTTCACCAACAGCTGGAACCATGAGAATGAACCAGACATGACAGAGCAACATCCATTGGAATATGATTTGGTCTTCTCTCGATCACACGGCGAGACTATTTTCGGAATACAAACTTTAACTTAGGCAAAATGATGCCCATTGTATGATCAGACCAAAGGAATGAAGCACCTAGTGTTGGCCAATAAATAGTACAGTACTACTTTTGTGCAGTCCATGAAGTGACTATCCAGTCTTTCTGTGTCTATTTTCAAATGGCACTGCATGCAATGACTATACTATTCTTTTGTGCAGTTCCACAAAAATTGCGGTCACTTTGTTGGTTCAGACAGACATCTGTCTACACAAATATCAACTAGCTAGCAAACATATACCCCACCTTGTATTTTCGGTTCAAACACACCTCTTCCGCTTAGCATCTGTCATGTTTTGCACTGGACAATTTGATACTGTCATGTTTTGCCCTGGACAATTTCATACTGAATTGATTTGCTAGTTCATAGCAGAAATATAGCGCCTATTCTTCATCAGACCAAGGATATCCATGTTCGCAGTGATGGAAGAGGTGAAATCTATACAACTGAAATTGAGCATCCAATCGTTGAATCATGTCCTACACCTCCAATGTAGGTCCACCCTGCCAATAAGTTCACATGCAAACCACTAATATTACTATCTAACGAGAGTACAAAAAGAGTACCAAGATAGTATCAAACCATGTACCTTCGTAATGAACAGATCATAGTGCCACCAATTGGGTATAAAGGTTTGGAAGAAAACATGCTCCTACTGTTGAACCATTTGGACTTGTTGTGCAGTTCCACTAAAATCGAGCATCCCTGTTTGCATAGATATTGAAAGTGTGATTACTATAAAAGTGGCACTAGTTGAAGCATAGACTCACAAATATAAGCATTCCAATTTCTTAATTGGAAAAGGTAGCAAGACTATTTCTAACCACCTGTTTGAAGGAATAAATAAGGCAACATCAGCTGATGTCAGGAAGGCATGCATAGTTTTTTCCTGAAAAAGTGAACCATTCCTGACCTTTCCTCTTCTTTTAAGCATATTTTGTGCAGTTCAACTAAAATAAAATGCCATCACCGCCTTGACAATTCAGTGACACTGTACAAATAGAAATGACTTAACATTACATCCTGATGTCAGGTATGTAATCGACAGGCATTAGAGACAAGCATACAGACCTCCTCCGGTAACATAATGAACATTAATTTTAACAAAGGTGTGACTAGCTTTACCGGGATAATTTGAGCGAACTCTACACCCTCTGTTCCTTAATATAAGACGTTTTGTAGTTCAATTTAAAGTACCCAAACGTCTAGTATTTAGAAAAATAGGTAGTAGTTTTCTTGAGCACATATCTGGGAAAGCTTGCCACACTTTATATATGTCCATACGCTAATGCAACACCATTCGAATAGTACAAATATACACTAATCCAGTGGCTAGTGCAACACTAGAGTAGTTTTTTATTACAGGGTACAGTACAATGGTTTTACTGAACAGATTTCCATAAGCTAGCACTGGAAGATTTCTATAAGCATTAACAATACAAAATGTAAAGGTAACAAGTTTCAGCATTGGTATACTTGCTGTGGAAGAGCATTAAACAAAATACAAAAGTCTGAAGGTAACTAGCATTATTAACTAATGACAGTATAAAAAAATTGCAAACCATGTACCTTCAAGGTAATTATCATTTTGAACTCGAGGGGACCTAAAAATTGCTATCCCAATCTTGATAATTGATCAAACATAAAAACTTGATCGAACGAATCAAGAGAACAACCGGAGGAGGAGGTGCCCACTCTCGACCTTTCCTCTTGTCTTCATAATTTTTTGTGCAGTTTAACCAAAATAAAATGGCATTAGCGCCTTGGCATTTTGGTGACATTGTACAAAAAAATGACTTATCTCATGAAAGTGAGGTGTGTAATCTATAAGCATTAACAGTGCAAAAATCTGAAGGTAGTAACAAGTTTCATCGTTGGTATACTGGCTGTGCAACAGCATTAGAATGCCTTCGCTGAAAAATATTTAATACATCCACAATCAACAGCTAACCCTGAAATAATCCAGTGACATTAAATGGCATTGCTTAAATTTATCGGTGGCATTAGACTGAGTGTGGCATTAGTTAAATGTGGCATCACTTTAGCAGTAGCATTGCTTGACTTTACCGCTGGCGTTATACTAACAACAAAAAAGTGGCAATAAGAGCATGGAAGGCCCATTCGGACAGTGGGCGCACCAGTATGATGAACCTCCACGGACGCATAGAGTGGCGAGGGAAGTATGGTTGCCCAGAGCAACAAATATCCAGTCAAACATATGTGGATTACGTCCCATTTTTGTTCTCTTTAGCCACCTTTTTCCTATGTGAGGACAACAAACCGATCGACCTGGTCATTCTCTATTGCGTTGTCATGCCTTTCTACCCTTTTTCAACCAAGAGACATGAGACTCGTTCCTTAGCTACTGATTTTTCCCCTTTTCAACCTAGATGCGGGTTCGATGCCTAGTCTCCTGGACAGTACTTTCTCCCTTCCTTTACTTATTCAACCCAGACATGGATTAGTTTGCATGAATTAGGGTTTCCTTTAATAGTGAAAATTAAGGTTTTCGTCTGCCTGACCACTAGAGCAGAGGATAGCAAATTGGGAAGATGGTGGAGTGGAAAAAGATCCACATGCAGCGACGTGGAAGATGGGGAATAGAACAAGGGTATGGTGAGGTAGCATACCTGAGGGTCAGCGGGAAGTGGATTCGCTCGTGGTCGTCGTCCTCCACACACACTACGACAGGGAGCTTGGGGACGGAGGCCATCCCGAGCGGGTGCTAGGTCTGAGAGAACGGCATTGTCGTCAGTGCGTGACCTCGCTCGCTGACGACGAGTGCGTCAACACTGCACATCCGTTTCTTCCCCGGCAGATTTGGGACCACCGGTGAGGAGGGAGAGAGAGGCCGTCTTTTTTAGATCTGGAGAGAGGGTGATAGTGTGAGAAGAAAGTGGGCAGCCCTTAGCAAGAAAGCGTTGAAGCTCCAGCCTATATATATTTTTTGATACTAATACTACAGGTGGAGTCGAGGTAGAGTAGTTTATATTTTCTCTGCATATAGTACCAGTTAGTCGTGCTTCAAAACTGAACGACACGCCATTAAAAAAATAAAGGTCTATAACTAATGCGGCACCTCGGGCCAACGCGGCCATATTGCATTTTGCACGAGAAATTACACACCATGTTTCGTTGACATGTGGTCCCATTCTAACATGTCAGTGAGACGACGTCGAGTCCTTTTGTACAATTTCCAAACGGACGTCTATGTAGGCTGGGGCGCCTCTTCGTGTACCGTGGCAACCGTCCACACCTCTTCGCCTTTCCCTCTCGATTTGGAACTGCTATCGCACGCTCTTCCTCCCTCCTCCATTTGCCTTCACCCTTCCTTCTGCCATTGTTCGATAGTCTTCTCCATGGAGGGAACAGGCCAGAAACGACCCCATTATTCTTGCCCCGATCTGAAAGGTGACGTGGTGGAGGAACTCATTGATCGGTGCGACGTCATCACCTCGGCTAGAATGGCAGGTTCGTCAAGACCATTCTCGACTCAACTAATAACATCATTACAAGGAACCCAAGGGTCCAGGAGCGGTTTGATCTCCCCTATCTTCTTCGCCGTGACCGTGCTAACTGGCACACAGACGACGGAAGCCTCACTTTGTGCAGGTTGATCCCGCTTGATAATGATACGTGTGATGTTAAGATGCCATCGCTTGAGGGTAAGGCTTGGGCAGGCGCAAATGGAGATTGGGTTGTTTAAATTGGGAACAACTGCGAGTGGCAGCTTGTGAATGTGTACACTCGTTACCGGGTTCCACTTCCAAAAATCTCAGAATACCCAGAAGTCGAGCACACGGGTATTCTATGTACGTTCAAATACGATCATGGTGACTGTCGTCTACGGAAGATAGCAATTTGTCGAGTTTAAGGATGGCAATGGGTAGGGTATGGGGCGGGTAGAGCAATACCATACCCATACCCGTGTAATCAATGGGTACAAAATTCTACCCATACCCGTACCCATGGGTATGAACCTTTACCCGTACCCATACCCAATGGGTAGCCATACCCATTGGGTACCCAACGGGTAGATCAAATAATACACAAGTTATTCGCAATTTTACATTCATCGATAACAAATTTGACAAAAAAAATATTGATCTCAACTCAATAACTGTTAGATGAGTACATGATAATTATCTCAATTCAAATTGACAATTGGTGACAACTTTAACATAGATTCATAAGTTCATGACACAATTTTATCATAGGTACACTTGTGAATCACGGGTAAAACTCACATGTTAGTATAAATGGGTAGGGTATGGGTATATCTATGGGTAAAAGGCTATACCCATACCCTACCCATGACTTAACGGGTAGGGTATGGGTACTACCCATGGGTATAAAATTGTGCCCATACCCTACCCATGCGGGTACGGTATTCGCGGGTACCCATACCCATGGGTAAAATTGCCATCCTTAGTCGAGTTCCCAACCGCTCTTGGGATTACACGAACTATGAAGTTGTTGCTATCTTTGACAAGCTTGTTGCCGTCCTTACTTCCGCGCCTCGATGGATATTGCTCAAAAATCAATTTCTGTACACAAATGAGTACAGTGATGCAATTCAATACGAGGGTGTTGTGTTCGCTGTCACCACTCGTGGCACTGTTTTTGCATGGAATCTTGATGCTTTCGGTACGTTTGTCTTCCACCGTAATTATAATTGTTTCATCCACATGCATGCGGGTTAGCTAGTTTCCCTTTACTAATTAACCTCCTTGTGTTCCCAAGGTCCTGTGAACATTCCACCACTTATAGTTGAATTTTTTTATAACCAAGGTGGAGATGATGATGGTGATGATCACGAGCATGAGGACGAGCAGGATCCATATACTCCGTGGCGCCTGGCAACTTATTCCGATGGATCACCTCTTCTTGTCTGTATATAGGGCACTGATGATATTACTAAGGAAGCAGGAGTTGTCTCGCATGGTCGCACTCTCCGGACCTATTCCAACATCCATTGCAGGGTATTCGGGATGGATACTAGTGTGCTAGCGCCAACACCTTCTCCCTGGTTCAGTATTGATAGTCTTGGAGGAAACTCGCTCTTCCTTGGACAAAACTATCCAATGATGGTGAAAGGCGATCCAGCTGCTGTTGACACAACGTTACTACCATTTATGTGAATCAACTGTATCTATACCTTGGACATTGCTATGGTTCCCTACCGTGGCTATCACAATATGCGTCCTGATATAGGCCACTTCAGCCTGGATGACCAGTCCTGTGTTGGTCTCGAGATTGACAATAGCTGGCCCTTCTGAGAGAATCACTTCTGGTTCAAAGCAAGCGTTTCTAGCCGACGAGTGGTTGAGCTGAAGTTCATTTCATTGCTTGTTATTTGTTGTGTGATGAAAACTTTGGTATTTGTAATGTATCCTCGTTGTGGCTTCTCAGAGTGGGTGCTGCGACGAGGCAAAACAATATTTTCCGAATACATAATTGTACGTGCATTGCAACAGGTTATCGGATGAGTCCAATCAACAATAGTACTACTATTTGTACTAGCTTCACATGCTTCGCGCGTCGGGAGGGTGTTTTTACTGTAGCTGCGAATCCCATCATCCTAGGTCCTCAGATGAGTCAAGTAGAAATTGCATTCTGATGTTTGGGTTCAAACTTTCAAAACTGATGCACTATCTCTACGTCTACGTATACGTAATACAACAAGTTTTAAACTTGAGACCAGCCATCCACCCTCACAAAGAACACTTTTTAACCTAGCACAGACTCCAGAAAATTTGGCCACAGTGTGAGGAGGGCCATATGTTAATGTGTTTGCTGTACGTAACCAGCACCTCGGATCCTCAATGTATAGTAGGGTGGCATGGGCCAGAACAAGCACTCACGTCCAGGAGTATGGCACACGCCACCAGCACGACTTCCATCTGACATCATATTTCTTGGAGTCTGTGCTACAACTATCTCTTCGACCTCCTCGTTTCTCTAACTCAGCCATCGCGTAGCGGGCGATGTGGGGGGTTTGCCGATAGTCGGTTTCCTCAATTGCGGTCCCACTTGGAAGGCCAACTCCAACGCACGACCCCAAATGGACGTCTGTTTTCCTGGATTCTGTATGTTTGGGTAGGGCAATGGGGTCGTGTCTAGGCCATTTCTCGGATGCGGTGGCCGTGCACCCAACGCGCGGATGCATCCCGACCGCGTACATTTTTCTTTGCAAACACATATCTTTTTTTCATCATTGATTTTTGGTACATGGAAATACATCACCAAATTTTGACTAGAAAGGCAAGACCAAAAAAACAAGAACCACAAGAATACATTTTAGAAGATATCCAACTTCCATAACTGCCCTTGTAAGTTGGATTAGTGCCTTCTCGATGCATTCATTGTTGATCTGCGGAGGCTCGATCATGCGTGCTTCTTTCTTCTTCGAGTGTAAAGTAGACGTTGCTTCCTCGCATCTAGTCTCATGTCTAGCCTCTATTCTATCAACAAGTGCACTAGTCTCATGTCTAGCCTCTATGCTAGCAAAAAGTGCTAGAACATCTACTAAATTGCGCTCTATCAATATATCGATGTACTCTTCTTCCCAATACCAAAAGTTGCATCCATTCTACACAATAAAATTTTAAGTTAGCACAACTAGTCAAATCCGAGAGCACAACCGAAGCTAAAGTAGCACATACCCCATCGGTTGAGCACCTGATGAACACCCATCCGGGATGTTCCGGCGTTGTAAAAATACGGCGCGAGACCTTCTTTGGGCAATCGTCGCACGTAATGAGTGGCAACGGTGCACCGACAAGCTTTTGGGCCAGCACCGAGCCCGGCCGACCGCCAATCATGTATCTGCCAGCGGACCACCGACGGTGTAGATCCGAGCGGCTAGAGTGGGACTGAGTACCCGCATGCGGCCTTGCAGCCTTGCCGGGGCCTTCCGTCCTGGTGCCCAGCCAGTCCATGGCGTGGCGGGACCTCCCACAGCCGGGCGAGCTCAAGCCCGACCGAATCTGCTCCAAATCTGGCCACCAGGTGCGCAAAACACATAGCCGTGGTTGAAGGAAATATGCCCTAGAGGCAATAATAAAGTTGTTATTTATATTTCCTTATATCATGATAAATGTTTATTATTCATGCTAGAATTGTATTAACCGGAAACTTAGTACATGTGTGAATAAATAGACAAATAGAGTGTCACTAGTAAGCCTCTACTTGACTAGCTTGTTGAATCATAGATGGTTAAGTTTCCTAGCCGTAGACATGAGTTGTTTTGATTAACGGGATCAAATCATTATAGAATGATTTGATTGACTTGACCCATTCCGTTAGCTTAGCACTTGATCGTTTAGTTTATTGCTATTGCTTTCTTCATGACTTATACATGTTCCTATGACTATGAGATTTTGCAACTCCCGAATACTGGAGGAACACTTAGTGTGCTATCAAACGTCACAACGTAACTGGGTGATTATAAAGATGATCTACAGGTGTCTCCAATGGTGTTTGTTGAGTTGGCATAGATCGAGATTAGGATTTGTCACTCCGAGTATTGGAGAAGTATCTCTGGGCCCTCTCGGTAATGCACATCAATATAAGCCTTGCAAGCAATGTGACTAATGAGCTAGTTGCGGGATGATGCATTACGGAACGAGTAAAGAGACTTGCCGGTAACGATATTGAACTAGGTATTGAGATACCAATGATCAAATCTCGGGCAAGTAACATACCGATGACAAAGGGAACAACGTATGTTGTTATGCGGTTTGACCGATAAAGATCTTCGTAGAATATGTAGGAACCAATATGAGCATCCAGGTTTCGCTATTGGTTATTGATCGGAGACGTGTCTCGGTCATGTCTACATAGTTCTCGAACCCGTAGGGTCCGCACGCTTAACATTCGGTGATGATCGGTATTATGAGTTTATGTGTTTTGATGTACCGAAGGTAGTTCGGAGTCCCGGATATGATCATGGACATGACGAGGAGTCTCGAAATGGTCGAGACATAAAGATTGATATATTGGACGGCTATATTCGGACACTGGAAGTGTTTCGGGTAATTTCGGAGAAAACCGGAGTGCCGGAGGGTTACCGGAACCCCTCGAGGAACTAGTGGGCCTAGATGGGCCTTAGTGGAGAGAGAGAGGGGGGCTGCCAGCGCAGGCCGCACACCCCTCCCCCTTGAGATCGAATTGGACTAGGAGGGGGGTGGCGCCCCCCCTTTCCTTCCCCTCTCCCACTCCTTCCTTCCCCCTCCTAGTAGGACTAGGAAAGGAGGAATCCTACGCCTACTAGGAGGAGGATTCCTCCCCTCCTTGGCGCGCCCGAGGGTCGGCCGGCCTCACCCCTTGCTCCTTTATATACGCGGGCAGGGGGGCACCCTAGAACACACAACAGACAACTGTCTTAGCCGTGTGCGGTGCCCCCCTCCACCATAATCCACCTCGGTCATATCGTCATAGTTCTTAGGTGAAGCCCTGCGCCAGTAACTTCATCATCACTGTCATCACGCCGTCGTGCTAACGAAGCTCTCCCTCGACACTCAGCTGGATCAAGAGTTCATGGGACGTCACCGAGCTGAACGTGTGCAGATCACGGAGGTACCTTACTTCCGGTACTAGGATCGGCCAGATCGTGAAGACGTACGACTACATCAACCGCGTTGTCATAACGCTTCCGCTTTCGGTCTACGAGGGTACGTAGATAACACTCTCCCCTCTCGTTGCTATGCATCACCTAGATGGATCTTGCGTGTGCATAGGATTTTTTTTTGAAATTACTGCGTTCCCTAACAGTGGTTGCGTAGCTCGGGGGCGTCGAGGGAAAGGGGGCTGGGTGAGCGCTCGTCCGAGCTGTACGCGTTGGAGTTGGCCTAAGTGAAGATGCAAGATAACACACGTTTCCCTAGCAGCGTCGTGGACCAACCGTGTGGGTGTGCGAAGTGGCTTCTCTCGTGTGGGGGACGGAGGCCATTTGTTGTGTGATGAAAACTTTAGTATTTACTAGAATGTTTTGTTGGAACTAATCTATAATCTAACATGTATCCTCGTTGTCGTTGTGTGTTGATGACTTTTTTGTATGTAATGAATGGTACATTTGCATATGCATGTCTAAAGTCAATTTATGAATGGTTTTCGACTCACTTGTTGGAGTGTGAGTACCGTAGTATTATAGCTAGCATCCGGTTATATGAAGTTGCCACATCACATAGAGCCAACCTAATATTGGAGTATGCTAGCACAATAGTTAGTTCTAGTTAGATCAACTAGAGCTAGGTGTCGCATGGAGGCCGAGAAATATGGTGATAGCGTGACTGCGTGAGGTGGGCTTGTACGTAGTATGATGTAGGCACAGGGCTTGCCGTGTTTCCTACTCCTCGGGTCTAAATGTGGAGAAGATTTGGTTGAGTTGTTCCTCCTTTTACCGACACGTGGGACATCCAGCATCCAGCACTACAAAAAAAATACACTTCCGTGATGATACGTGTTTGTCACAGTAGGTCACGTTTTGTGTCATGCATGTACATCCATGACAAATTTATGGCAGAATCAAGATAGTCATACCTGTGCTGTCGTAGAAGTGTTCCATGGCATTACCAAAATTATCATCACGGAAGTGTCCACTTCCATGACGATAAATCACGCGTCACAAAAGTGCTTTCGTCAAGGGTGACCAACACGTGGCATCCATCGTAACGGAACACCGTTAAGCTATCGGGTCCGGTTTTGGATCCGATAACCCGTTAACAGCCCCGACCAATGGGGATTTTCCACGTGTAAAATCATCATTGGCTGGAGGAAACACGTGTCAGCTCCGTGTTGGCACAGGTGTCACTCATCCAATGGGCGAGATGCGCCTATGATATGTTAAAACGTGGACCGGCCCAAAAGTGGCCCATAAAGTTTAAATGGGCCGACCCAACTAAAGGCCCACAAGATTTTGCGGACCATAATGGGACGGCCCAGCTAAAGGTCCACAAGATTTTGCGGGCCATAATGGGCCGGCCCAGGTAAAGGCCCACAAGATTTTTGCGGGCCATAATGGGCCGGCCCAGGTGAAGGCCCACAAGATTTTTGTGGACCATAATGGGCCGGCCCAGCTAAAGGCCCACGAGACTTCGCCGACACTAGTGGGCCGCCCCACAAGATTTTGAGGGCCCTAGTAGGCCGGCCAATTAACTGGCTGCCATGTTTTGGGCCAAATGCCGGCCCATATTTGATTCGGTCCATTAATGGCCTGCCATGTTCCGGGCCTAATAACGACCCATATGAGATCCAACCCATTAGAAGCCTACCACGTTTTGGGCCAAATTACGGCCCAGATCAGGTCTGGCCGTTTAAGAGGCTTTGGGCTAAATTATGGCCCATATCAGATTTGGCCCGTCAACTGGACGCTACGCTTTTGGGCCCATTTGCTAAAGGCCCGTTTAGTAATTCGGCCTGATATTAGTTTCGGCCTGATATTAGTTTTGGCCTGTTAAGGGCCCGTTTAACATTTCGGCCCTATATTAATTTCGGCCTGTTAAAAGCCCATCATATAGTTGGGCCTAACTACGGTCCGGTTTGCATCCGGCCTGCTCGCAGCCGATAATCTGATTGGGCCAAACAAGGACCGAGACAATTTTGGCCTGTTATAAGCCCATGATTTGATTGTCACATTCATGGGCCGGGGTCTATTTCGGCCTGCTGCCGGCCCGTGAGCTGTTCGGCACGTTTCAGGCCCAACCTACTTTTCAGCCTCCTAAAGGCCCATTGAGTTTTCTTGGGAAAATAGGGCCGACAGTTTACTCGGCCTATTAAAGGCCCAAATCTACTAGTGGGCCAGTTTACATTTAGGCCTGTTAACGGACCAAGATGACGGGGCCCATGATGCGGATCATACATGGTGATTTGCATGACGGCCCGATTATGTACCTTAATTTTACGGTTTGGCCGGTTTACTGCGAAGACATGATATATATACAGTAAAATAACTGCAGCATTGTGAATAAGAAAAGACCTAGACTATACAATAAACAAATCACGACATATTACATCCACTGGGCATCAAAGTTCGCCACTATGATAATAAAGCACAAGCACACAGCAAATTACATACACTGGGCATCAAAGATCGCCACCATTGGAACTAAACACGCCGACAAAATAATATACAAAACTGACAACACTTCAATAGAGTTCAATAAAGGTTAGCCCTGCTTGGGAGCTGGAGCACAAGCAGCTGAGCAAGCTGGTGAGACTGCACTTGTTTGACACTTATATCCTCCTCACTCTAAAAGATAAACAAGCAGACAGATGACAGGTTTTGCACATATAAGTATCAGTGCTGACAATTCATCACATTTCTTACTGACGAATAAAGTGACACAGTTTAAAATAGCATTAACACAATATGTATTGTTCAGGTCAAGACATGGCAGGAAATGACATTGTGAAGGAGTTGGCAGCTTCACGACACCACTGGATTATAGATTAAGAACTCATAAGTATCAATGGTTAGTGTGCTGTCAATTTATCCCATTTCAGATTGGCAAAATAAGATCACTTGCTCTGTATAGTTTAATTTACATGGTATGAAGAAGGAACTTGGTTGTACAACTGAAAACTTAAATTGAGAAGGACAAACTTTTGTTTATGAACTGGAGTACATAATAAACTTTAAACATGCAATTTGATGCAAACACCAAAAATAAACAGCTGTTGCAGTCATGCCTAACCAAATATACACAATAAAGTTTGAAGGCTTGAGAAGGACAAACTTACATTATTGGTGAAGGCAGGCTCTATAAAGCCCTTGTCCATGCTGATGGGGGGGGGGGCAATTCAAGAAGTTTACCACAGAATCTTCTTCATAAGCATTGCCTTTATTCTACATTTTGTTAAGAGTAAATATAGATGTGACAATATAAGAAAAAATGGAGAATATTTAAGATAAGATGAAGAGTGATGCTACATAACCAAGTAGCTATGAAAGTAAGTACAGCGATACAGGCAAAAGGTACAGCCAAGAGCAATGCAGAGCTAAACTTCTTCAGTACCATCGGTGTTATCCAACCTTATGGTAAGAGTAAATATAGATCTTATGTGTAGAAAATGGAGGGCAAAGGAAAATAAGCTGCAGAGTGATGGTACATGAACAACTACCTGTCAATATAAGTACATTGATAAAGGACATCAGGTACTTACAAGAACAATGCAGAGCTAAAAAATTTCATTGGCATTTGATATATTCTACACTAATGTAACCATTCATACAGATCAGATAATTTGGAGCGAACAATTGATAAGCAAGCTATCATGCATACTACTGTCACATAATGAACCAGGTATGTATGCAAGTACAATGATACATGACAACAGGTACTAACAAGTGCAAAGCAGCGGCAACATATTTGCGATATCGTGTCATTCTTTTCAAACCGGAATACTTTTTCGAGCAGATTTCCTGCAAAAAAGATCCGTAAGGCACATGCAGAAAAGTAGAAGTTCAAATTGTCATGCGATATCATAGACAGTACCTCATCCTCGGAATGAGACCAGTGCATAACAATGTTTTTCCATTCAATGTCTTCTAAATTTAGCATAGGATACTTCACCAGAAATTCGTTTATAGACTTGCCATCAAAGTGTGATTTCCTCATGTAACACTGATACTGCTGCAATGCTTCCTTGAAAAGCGCAAGCAAGCTTTGCTCGTCATGACTATCCAGATTGACCCTCGCCTACTTACAGCAATGTAATGTAAATTATTGATGTGTTCAATCAGCAGAAAACAGGAAAATAATCACCATGAATAATAGCACTTACACGTAAGTGGGACAGGAAGATGTGAAAATGGTGTTTGTCTTCACTATAATCTTCCCATGATGGGAATATATGCACATAGTCCCTAACAACATTGAAAGCATTGTCTTTTAAACTGGGAATAACTGGAATGGGGTTCCAATCTGCAGGAATTGGCCGTCTCTGCATTTGGGATAGGTCTTCGGCCGGTGGACTTGCAGTAATTTTTGCTGGAGTGGGATTTTTCTATGGTACGGCTAGTGCTATGGCAACTGAAATTGGCATACCTTTTGCTAGAGTGCAGGTCCTGTGTGGTGCGCCTAGTGGTGTGGCCAGTGAAGTACGGGTACAGTCTGCTGGAGTCGGTCCTACGTTTTGTGTCACTGGTTGTACATCCAATATAAGTGGGGTGCTGTCTGATTTCTCCGGCACAACCACGTTTTTCAAGGACTTTGCTGGTGCTCCTTCAGGTTCGGCAATCACCCTCTTCCTTTTTGATGTCTGATGCACAAGAACAGTATTTGAGTGGAAAAACATGGTATGATGACAGATGGAATATGTATTGATAATGGATGGGCATGGCTTCTCGACATATATGATGAGTAAACTAAGCAGATGGCGGTGCAACAAAGTAGAAGAAATGCAAGACAACATATGCAAGATACACACAATCAATAAAACCTTGCCAAATTAGAACGGGCACCTTGATGGGTGAACAGGACAGGCCATCTGCCTTTGACTCCTCGAGGTTAGAATAGTCATCAGGATCATATTCTGAACAAGAATCAACAGGTGGTGAGCGTATGAGTTTCAATGCATCCAGAATGGCACTCAATGCCTTGGTGCCAATTTTGTAAGTCATTGCGGTGCTTAGCTTCAACAGTGGACTGCTGCTAGTGCGACACAAAGCAGCTACACAGATCATAGTGTAGATATAACGGGAAAACCGTAAGCATCGGAGTAAAATCAGCAAAGTGGAACTTGCTGGAATATATGTGCTAGTATTGCTGGTACGGCTAGAAAGGCTTCGGATACAAGCTCTCTTCAACTGAAGGTGCGGTACTGTTAATATCAGTGTAACTCTCAAAGGCGACACAGCTCCCCGCATTTCCTTGCTATTCTTATAGGATTCAAGTGGGCAGGCCACTACAAATCCTATTCCCATGTTTACAAAATCCTACGAATCAAAGAGGCCCGACGAGTTCAAAGTATCCATACCAACCGACCGTATAGACCTCTACACTGCAAATGTCCCTACTCATATTCACTAAATGGAACCAACTGTACTACTATCATACTCCCTCCGTTCCAAAATATAAGTCTTGGTAGAGATTTCCACTATGGATCACATACAGATGTATCCAGATACATTTTAAAGTGTAGATTCACTCATTTTGCTCCATATGTAGTCCATGGTGGAATCTATACAAAGACTTGTATTTAGGAACGGAGAGAGTACTTATTAAAGAAGAACGGAAGAGGAACATGCTAAAGAAGAGCAAGCAGATTTTGGATAATAAAATGTTCGTTGCGCAGTGCCCACACATGATGAACCAGAGCGCATTAAGAAAACAACTCCCTGCTGTCTCTCTATACGTGGGGCACGTTCTTTTCCGAAAGTAAAGTAGGAACATTAGCTGACCAATTAAATGTTATCTGTTTTAGTAATATCAGCATCATATCAGATTCGTACTTGAGCAACAAGTTTGGAATTATGAGTGGCACGTTGTTTAGCTTGATGGATTCAGGAGCAGTGCTAAGCAGGTATGATGATGGTACTGAATATAACGCATTGTCTGCATTTGGGTCAGTCGACCATTTCACGCGGTTGGATGAAGATCCTACGTCTCCTAACCCTTCTTCTTCCTCGTCTCTGATTCTTCCCATACAGAACACCGCACGGGCCGCCGGCTGGACCATCGGCCCCCACCGCCTGTGTTCCTCCGCCACCACCACCCCCTGCCCCCACCCACGTCAAGTTTTCTTCGTTCGGCGAGGCCCCACCACCGCCCCGCAACAACCAAAGTCCCCACCCGAGCCCCTTCGTTCGCACCGGCGAACTCCGGCGAGCTCTGAAAAATTGACTGACCCAATTTTGAAATTTAGTCTATTGTGATTTCACTAGTGTGGAATATAAAAGGCGAAAACCATAAGCATTGGGAGTATAGTGTTGAGCGTGCCATGGCGGATCTGAAGGTGCAAACCGGACAAAGGCAACTTCGCAACCAATGTTTGGTCTCAACTAGCAAGTAAGTGATGGACAAGAAATCAAAGTAAAGCAGTGGCGATCTATTTTCTTGCTACGATAAATAAGTTGAGCAGATACGAAAGAGTACCGCCTCTGTTGCGGCGCCGTGTATGCATCTGTTGAGAATTTGAGGTGCTGCGGTAGCGATGGCTATCGGCAGCGTGGAAGCAGATCTAGGAGGGTAGACGGTGGCGGCGTGGCGCGGTGGACGAGACGGTCGTAGGAGCGGCACCGGCAAGGTGGACGACGACGGGGATGAAGCGAGAGGACGGGATGCAAGGATCTCGGTCCAAAGCCGTGGATGAGAGAGGTCGAGCTCTTGTAATGGACGGCGGCGTCGGGGTATCAGCTCCGGCATGGTGGAGGAGGACGGCGGTGGATGGGGTGGCGGACGGAGGAGGCTGGGGTGGAGAGGGTGTTTTGGCGCCCACGGAGTACGAATGGGGAAATGCAGGTGGAGAGGAAGCGGGGGAACCATGTCTTCAGTGCGCGCTTGTCTCAAATGCGAGGAAATTTTCAAAGTTAGCCCCCGTTTCAAATTTCCTACATCACGGCAATATTAGTCGGTTGGGGATAGGATGGTAATCTCGCATACACCATATTTGCCGACGAGAGTTTGTTTTTGGCGCCCACCGTGTATGTGGCACCCCGGCTCAGAGCAACCGGTTTACCATGCATTGCCAGCCCAGAGACCATGTCTTCTGGCAACACACAACAACTTGGTACAGAAAACAACCGCTTTATTGATGCTAGCGGATCAGAGTTTATATTACAACCGATATCGAGGCCAAGCAGCACACCCGGTGCGGTTGAACAATATGTACATTATTTAGTGAACATAAAGGGGGCCTCGATCGTAACAACTATGCGGCAGCGGAACAACGTCGTAGCGGAAACTCCATATCACAGGGACACCGATGTGGACACGATCTAGACTCGAGCAGCACTCCTTTCCAACGAGAGTTTCCTGAAATCAGGCATAACACGCCAGGTCAGTACATTGAATGTACTTGCAAGCTCACAACAGGCATAATCATAATGGCAAACAATATCATGATAATTAACCAATTAATAATAATGCAACACTATATGTCCAACATGCCGTGATCATGCTCGAACGTCCCTCGGGACGAACTTACCAACCGTGATCATTCTCAGATCACAAACAAACCACCATCATGGTCTTGCCAAGAGTAACTCATGATCTTTACGACGATCACAACCACGACCAATATCTGGCCCCGAACATCTCGATGGCCTTTCTGCCATCCTCAAAAATGCAAAGTTCATAGCTTAGTGTGCAAATTTTATTAAACGTTGACGCATGGTGGGACCTACTACGAGGTGTCCGTAACCGTGGACTCGGCTATCGATAGATTATACACTCTGCAGAGGTAGCACACTGTACCCACACCACGGAACCCATGGCCTCGCACTCCCATTCGGGTGGACCAACGGCATTCCGACAAAACCCTTCCATTGCCATGACACTCTCCCGGCCACTCTGACCCAATCCCCAACGGGCTAGTCCTGGGTGGCCCCGTGGCTACCAAAGACACAACGAACACCGTCATGGCCAAAACGATCCCACTCGGGGACCCGGTACCATAATCTCAACAACGGGCACACAAGGTTATGCCTGCTTACCGGGCCAGGGTAAGCACGACGTAACCTTCCCTAGTTGGAGGCACCGACCAGAGGCAATGTCAATGGACCGAATCAAGGCCTTCCCACAAAGGCAAATGTGGTTGCACTGGGAAAAACTCGATTCAGCGGCACCATGACCCAGTCAACGATATATTCAAGTTGAGTTATATTGAGGTTCAACTTAAAACGAAAATGACCGGTGTCATAGCATGCCATGAAATGCAAAACTACATATGCATCACATATTAACGAAACTGACTGATGTCAACTATATTCACACTAAGCATAAACCTCAACAACTTATTTTATTTTCCTGGTCAAGGGAACTCACACTTAAATGAAAATATTTTACAGCAAGTTTCTTATTTTCTCATGCAAGAAAGTAACTCCGATTAATTTCTGACATGCATAGCAAAGATTATACCACAAACAATTCCTAATTTTCTTTACCAACCAAGTTAGGTTCAAACATTCTGTAAGTCAAGTAAAATGACTAAACAAGTACTTAACAGAATATTTTCTAGCAAATTTTTGCTATTTTATTTATGCAAGAAAATAACTTTAATCAACTACTAACATGCATAACAAAAATTATTTTTCTCATCACCACAAATCGACTTTAGCTTTGCTTTACCAACTAAGCTAGTTTCAACATTCTGTAAATCAAGCATAATAACTAACAAACATTTAACAGAATATAAATAACACAATAGTTATTTAAATGCATGGATTAATCATTTCATTCAAGTAAGAAAAATCATAAATATTGAAATGACACCATGAAAATGTTGTTGTGGCTTGCCTTAGTGCAGATGAGGTTCACAAGCCTTCTGGTGATCCTCAAGACAAGCCTCACCCTCTGAAAATAATTTTAAACACAAAAATAAATTCTAAACAGCTCAGAAAAATCTCATCTTTGGTGATCTGCTAGATTTCTTTGCAAAGAACAAGATGCAAAAAGAATCAATTCATTTGGACTTATGGTTGAAGAGTTATGGCTATTTGAAGCGTTCTGTAAATTCAAATGAATTTGAATAAAAATTAAACAGGCTGGGGGGTGACGTCGAAGGCGTAAAGCCCAGGGGCGCCACCACTCGTAGCGCTTCGCGCGCGTACAGAGTGGCTGACTAGCGGGCCCCGCTAGTCAGGTGAGAAGGAGGGGGAGAAGGAAACAGAGGGAGTCGCAGCTCCACCGGAGCTCTCGCCGGTGACGGGGGCTCCTTGGCCAAAACGGGAGGGATGGAGAGAGGGGACGGTGGCGCACCTGCCCGTACCCGTAGCGTGGCTAGGGGTGGTCGGACGGCGTCGGAATCAACCTCGCAAGCGGAGGCAGAACATGGTGGTCGCCGAAGATGAAGAAGACGGCGAGCAGAGGAAACTCCAGGGGCTCCAGGTGGAAGGGATGGCTTCACAGGAGAGAGGCGGAGGCCCTAGAAGGGTCGCCCTGGCCTGGGAGGGGCTGGAGCTACCACGGCGACCAGAGGGGATCGCCGGCGAGCTCGAGCTCGAGGACGGCGGCCCGCGACCTGCTCGGCCGGGCTACGGCTTCCTACGCGCTTGTGGGATGTGTGGGAGTGGTGGATGGTGCTAGAGGAGGCTGGGGGCGGCTCCATTTATAGGCGAGCGGAGAGGGGGGGTTCGGGCTCCGCCGGTGGACACGTGTCCACGGCGCCCGGCGACGAGCGGCGTCAGTGAGAGGGGGAGAAGGCGACGCAGCTCACACGGCAACTGTTGGTGAACGGGGACAAGCACAGGAATGAGGAGAAGGCAACGAGCACAGTGCGCACCGCACTGTTGGCTTGGTCGGACCGTGCCCGTGCCTGTGCTCGCTGCGGCGAGCTCCGGCGTCGGCGAGCGCCAGAGGGAAGTTAAGGGAGTTGAGACGAATATGGTGGCGAAGTTTGGCGCGCTACGGCAGTCGGGGAAGCAAGCACGCGCGAAACAGAGTGCTCGGCGGCACTCAGAGCGCGTCGACACACATGCCAGCACCCCTGGACGAACGCGGTCACCGCGTGGACTATGACATCAGGCCGAGCTAAGCCTAAACTTCATGTCTGGCGTGTTGTTCGTGGTAGATTGAGAGGTTACCACGCTTTGGTTTGGATCCAGGTGCAGTAGAGAAGTTTTTACATGCCAGGTAAGTTTCTGGTCAGTAACTTTGAGAGGTTACTGAGGTCAAATGGCTTGGAGTTAGAGGCTGTGCTTTGGAGGTTAGCCAAGAGATGCTAAGGTGAAGATGCACAAGAAAAACCAGGCACAATGGAGGAAGTAAAATGGTAGTTGCTGTAGAAACCACCATTTTTGTCCAGAACAGAAAATATTTTCTGTAGCAAAAATATTCCAAGAAGTGATGAAATATTTTTGCTCAGGAAGGTGCCCTAGGGTTCAAAGAATATTTGTGAATTATCTCAGATTTTTCTGGGCCAGAAAAATTGGGGTTGCTTGGAGCATAGTGATCTAGCTAGGGTTTTTGAGAGAGAAATGAATATTTTTCATTTAAGAAAAATATTCCAAAGATTATTTTGGAGTGGATCAGAAGGGGAATGATGATTAGGGAGGGAAATGAAGCACTTGGGTGAAAGCCAAGGGTACCCAAGTGTTTAAGTCCATATGAAAAGATTCAAAAACTCCAAGTTTCAAATTGAATCCAAATGAAAATCAAGCAAATGAGAGAGGGCAAAAACTAGGCTGTCACAGTGTATGAATCAGGGAGGGAGTCAATTTCGGCCGAGGACATTTGGCGCCCACCGTGTATGAATCCGGGTGAGAGGCGGTTATGTCACGTTCGAGTGAAATTACAAGCCTACCCCTATCAAAACCTATAGAAATCGAGCAGATAGGCTTTGTGTGGCAGGGATAGGCAGTAGCAATTTCCATCTCGCAGATTTGGGTTTCGGGCGGTTACTGCGACTTTCCCCGCTTCGTTCAAATTTTGCAGAGTGCACGTTTACCGTGCCAACTCATTTCGAATCCGTTTGTATTCTATTTTTTCCGGGCGGGATCCATTTTCGATTGGAACAAAATTCTATATACATCATTTTTTTATATATACTTTCAAAAGCACAACAGAGAATTCTGCTCCATTATATGTATAATATGATTTACAAATGCAATGATCTCAAAATCATAAGTTTGAATTCAAAAAATTAAACCAAATTATGTTCTACTAAAATGTATGGATCAGTAATATCCACATATTAAATAACATAGATGCGCGTGAATTCATATGAGTATGCATGTTTGATAGATCAATTTTGGTTCGAGTATGGATTACATGTATCATCATCTTGAATTCTAATATTTGAATCCCTTTTATGTTCACTCCTTTCATGCCCATCTCTCTCGCATGCATACTGCTTCATGTAGCTATCACTCTCTTTTCTCCAGCTCACCCGCACGCTCACTTCATGTTTCTCATATCCTCGCAAACATGGTCTCTCGACGTCTCCCTTGAGAAGTGTCACACTCTCCCTATCATTATACATTACACGGTTTTCATTATCTCTCACGTTTCTACCGTTCTCTCGTATCACTAGGGACCTAAGCTTTCTTTTTCACCGCCACACACACAGTCTCCACTCGTCTTTCACTTTGTCTTTCTCTCTATGGGATTCCCTCACATGCCCTATATGTCTCTAGATATGAATCATACCACTAAAAATACTCTCTCTCTCTCTCTCTCTCCTGTAGACACAACATTTGTTGCGGTCTCCTTTTCGTCTCCATCCCAGACTGACATTATTCATTTGTTTACCGATCAGACAAACTCCCACTCTCTCTCTCTCTCACACACACAACTCCTGCTTCCACTCCGCTTCCCGACTACCGTCTCTGTCTCTCACACAGAAAACTCTCGCTTTCGCACCCCCGTCTCATATTTCTCTCATAAACATTTATCGACTAGCCTCTAGATAGGTTTATACACCCGCACACTCATGCTTCCACTATCACATACATATCTCTCTCCCGCTCCTTGTATCTATGTAGATTTTTCTTCCCTTCTTGAGACACGCCCTCTCGATCGTGCACACACACACCATCGCCTCATTTTAAGATGATACCTCTCGCACACACACTCTTTGTGTCTTTGTCACACATGCACTACGTCCTCCTGCTCTTTCCCTCTCTCTCTCACACACATGGGCTTTTTGCAACAACTAGCAAGATGCCCATGCGTTGCACGGAACATGAAGATGCATTTGTATGAGTAGTTTATCTTGTGGGAGAAAATGATGAACAAGTGAAGGCCTTATTTGCAAGTGTGGAGAGGTGTGTGGGTATCTTTTTGCAAAATTGCCATAGTTTCCTTCCTATCCGTCAGATATAGATCGGACGGCCTATATTGCAGGATGGCAGGCACACGATCATCACCGACTATGCTTTTTATAAGAGTAGGGATAAAAAACAGAGTTGGTGATGATGGTGGGCCTGCCATCCTGCAATATAGGCCGTCCGATTTATATTTGATGGATAGGAACGAAACTATGGCAATTTACCCGCACTCCTCTCCACATTTGCAAATAAGGCCTTCCCTCGTTCATCATTTTCTCCCACAAGATCTTGATGTTCCGTGCAACGCACGGGCATCTTGCTAGTAAGAGTAGAAATTAGACATATACCACTTCTCGAATCTTGAAACCAACAACAGTCCTCCCTTATCTCATCAAAACCGCCAAAGGAATGTATTTTGAGTGAAACATAACATATTTTTAGTGATATACGTATTTCAAAACTAGACTTTTTTTCTATCAAATCGGTGAATATGTATTAATCTGCTCAGATCGTGTGGCAACGCATTGGCACATTGCTAGTAGTTATTATAATTTTGTGGACACCACAAAAATGGTGGAGTACATATACGAAGAGAAGAGGCGCACGCACGCAGTCGGTCTCTCGCTGTCTCGCACACATGAGTGTTACGTGAAGGCAATGTTAACAAATAAACCCTAAAACCCTAGGTGCACAATTGCTGCATTCGCGGGCACCGGGTATGTGGTGGAGCGCACCTTTGTAGGAATAGTCAGCTCGCGTGATAATTTGATCCGTAGAAGTTGATGGTCGGGACCACATGTGAACGACTTGGAGGCGGTGGTTCGCCAGTTGCCACAGATTGAGTAGCCACGTTTAAAATATCATTTTTTAGCGGGGTTAAGAGTTCCGATTTTCAATGGCGCGTTATAAGTACTAAGTAGTTTTTAGAACGATTAGTATGGAGCAAAAATGGAATTCATAGTACTACCTACTACGTACCTCCTTGGCGTATGGTTGTATGGCTTTATGTTGCGAGATGTTGAACCTGGTAGTTCTAGGGCAAATACTATGTTTAGATTTAGACGTTGGTTTTCAGTAATGAAAATCGGAAGGGGGAAACCCTTCTTTGATTAAGAAAAAGCTACTGCCTCCGTTCTGGTTTACTAGTCCCCATAGTTTTTTGGGTCAAAGTTTGTCCATGAATTTTACTTGTAAAATGTGAATGGAAAATGAGATTTTGTTATACGCAAACAAAAAAGGACTAGAGGGAGTGATTGCTCTGACACGGACGCGACCTCTCATAGCGCATGCATTGAACCGGCGCGCTGGCCAAGAGGGCCCCACTCGCTGCAGGCCCGGCTGAACACGCCTCCTTGCCGCATGCAACCGGCTTCAGACTGCCCCGCCTGCCTTCATTGAATCCGCGCGTGTGCTAGCAACACGTCCTTCCGCGAGCCGGCCGACATTTTAGAACAGAAAAGTGACCAAAATATAATTAATTATGCATGGTCTTGACTTGTTGTGCTTGCACTGGTAGCAGGAACTAGAGGTTTTTCTTTATTCATAACTCTCCTCAATTTGTTTTGGCTTTGAAGTGAATCATGGTTGTGGACATTATGTATGAATGTGGAGATATCTGTGAACATGAGTTTGATGTGGAAGTTGCTTGGAATCTCGGGCTTGCGCGTGAACTATACCATGTCCAATGCTTCGTCTGTTATTGTTTGGAAAGTAATTGCTGTTATTACATGACCCGAAAAAATATATTTTGTGCCACATCAGTAGATGCACGGACATCACAACAGTCATGCTGACTGGATAAACATTTGAACCTAGCTACTATGAAGGGAATTTTGTATTGACAACAGTTTTAGATAGCAGGAGACGCCTAGCCTGCTCTGCTAGCTTATTTCTGGCTTCTTCCATCTCTTCTTTAGCATGGGTGAAGAGAGGATTTGATTGCTATTTTCGCTTCTTCAGGAACTCAGCTACATTCTCAAGGGCTGCTGCACGCTTTCTTTCAGCCTTTACTAGAGCCACGAGGACACGAACAGCTCACGACTCCACCTGGCTTGTGTGTAATCTAGCATCATCTGGGAATTTCCACCATGTGTCTAATCCAGCATCATTAGGGAACTGGCACCTTGTGTGTAATCTAGCCTCATTCTGGAAACATGATCTCGAGGTTGACCATACTTCCCTCCTTGCAGGAACTGCATCCTGACATGAAGTTACTTCGTTTTTAGATAATTACTCAGAACAACCCAGATCCATTTAGTAGAAGCCAGATAAACAAAACTGGGAGAAGTGAATTCAAAAGGAAAAAAATATAAAAATAGACTACAAGGTGAGGACACCCACTTCCTACATCAAGCTCAAAACGAAAGCATTAGGACGATTAAGACTCTTCTTATGACACATCGAAGAACACGAGGCTTAAGAGAAATAGAAACTACAACATATACACATCGAAGAACACGGGGCTAAACGAAAGTAATTGAAAGGGTGTTACTTACCAAAGCTCGTTTTACAGGTTCGGTGCAGCTCCTCTTTAACTTGCCACTCTCCTTGAAGATGTCCCCAATATCCCGTGTTTGGTCTTCATTGCTCCTCTTCATGTTCGCACTCGTGGTTTTAAAATCTCAACATGGCAAGAAAAATATACTACTAGTAATACTCGCGCATCTTGTGGGTAACATTAAAGCACTCGTCTGCCATGTTAGAGCATCTCCAACAGAATCGCAACGCGCGGCGCTTTAAAAAAGCGTTTACAGTGCTGAGATCGATAAGTAGAGATAGCGAGTAGAGGATAGTTCTCAGCATAGATAGATAAAAAATAGATTATTCAACTACTCCTCGTCGTCCGACTCCTCCTCGGTGATGTCCTCCTCCGATGTCTGACTGTAGGCATGAAGATACCGATCGTCGTCTGATTCCCAGGGCGACGCTGCTCCTAGCCTCATGTTGAATTGAGCGTCCGCTTTTCGCCTACGCTTGTCCTCGCGACAGGCGGCTCGCTCCGCCCTCCTCTTATCCCTCTCCACCCTCTTTTGCTTGTAGAACTCACGCTCGTTGATGATGTCCTGCGGGAAGCATTGACGCCACAGCGCCATGGCTTCCTCGTCCATCTCGGCGATGCCGAGACGGTGCTCCCGCCTCCGGTTGTTGCGACGATCCTCGTTGGTGATAAGCCGCGGCAGAGGTGCGAGCTCCTGTGCCCGCTCCCGCGTCGGCACGTTGGGGAAGTTCAATGTTCTATGAGGCCGCCGGAGGCGCCACGCTGCCGTGTCGTACGCGCGGGCAGCCTCATTGGCGGTGTCGAAATTGCCAAGGCCGAGGCGCATCCCGCGGAACCGGATCTCGGTGGAGAAGTCGCCGGAGGGGCGCGCGCGGATGCCGCGGCATCCCCAAGTTTCCCGACGACGCGGCGGCATGGTGGCGCGGCAGCGGCGAGGCAAGAAAGAGCAGGGAGAGAGTGGTGGGGAGGCATAGAGCGGGGAGAGAGCGGTGGCAAGGCACGGAGCGGTGGGAGGGCGTTGGATTTTATAAAGCGCGCCAGATGCCGCGCGCCAAAACTAGCGCACGACCGGCCGCTTTTTCCCGCGCGGCGCAATCCTTTCCCGACGTCTCTGCTATCTCTACTCTCTTCTCTACTGTTATATTTATTTTATATTTAATATTTATCTCTACTTCTCTACTCTCTATTTTTTTCTCTACTTTTTCCCTACTCTTATAAAAAACAGAGTTGGTGATGATGGTGTTCCTGCCATCCTGCAATATAGGCCATCCGATTTATATCCGACGGATAGGAAGGAAACTGTGGAAATTTTGCAAAAAGATACCCACACTCCTCTCCGCATTTGCAAATAAGGCATTCCCTCGTTCATCCTTTTCTCCCACAAGATAAACTACTCATACAAATGCATCTTGATGCGTGCAACGCATGGGCATCTTGCTAGTTCTAAAAAACTATCCATCATTTGCCACACTACTAGTTGCAGATAAAGTACCTACCCAAGCACAGCGCGATACAGGAGCGACGCACAATTACAAGCTGATATTCTGCTGGACAATGGAGGCTATAACCAATTACTTTTACGGGAACAATAGCACCCAGGAAATTTGAAGGGTAGGTATGAACAAAATTGGAACCGCACATGTACTGCTAAGTGATTCAATACACACATTACCAATCGAGGAGGAGAACGATGGTCGCGGCGGCCTCTATGAGTCATGGTCGGCAACGGGAGTCAGTTCATTGTCCACGATGATGGTGCTTCTGCGCTTGGCGTCGGCTTTCGGGAAGTAGATCCGAGACCGTGGAAGACGGTGCCGGGGAAGAGGCTCCGTGTACGATGATGATGGTGGACCGGCTCCAGTGCGGCGTACGAGGTCGTCGATGAGGCAGATGCGCTGCGGTGGACAAGTGCGCCGATGTAGAAGGGGAGGAGCACAAAGGCTGCGGTGCCGTGGAGAAGTCTATTTTGCGGTGGGGATAGAAAATGGGGAGTATTCAGGTGTACTACTCTGGGTGCCGGGGTGGGGTTGGCTGGGTAGGGTGAACCTGAAGTTACGAAAACAGCCCCCTACCAACCGTCATCCATAGGCCTGTTCCAAAGGCTATGATGGTAACATCCCACTACTCGAATCAGGGTCGCGGGAGATTTTCCCGCCGACCTGAAAATTTTGTGACACTGAACTCCCCGTGTGGCGTGTTGGGTGATTCGGCTAAGCAACTAGCGAGTAGTACTAGTAAACTCTGCATATTAGGTTTGACCGAAGTCAAACTTCCTAAAGTTTGACCAAGTTTATAGAAAAATATAAACATTTACCATAACAGATATGTATGATGTGAAAGTACATTCAATAATGAATCTAATGGTATTTATTTGTTATTGTATATGTTAATATTTTTTGTTATAAACTTTCTGAGAGTTTACAAAACTTGACTTTGACCAATGCTAATACGCAGACTTAAATAAAAACGGAGGGTGTACACATTTGTTTTCTTAGTATGTAGTGAATTAATCATTATTGAAATTGTGAAATAAACATATTAGGCTACTGACTTCGAATGTAATGGTCTATACAATTCAATAGTTACAATCATTGTCGAATTCCAAGATGTATACTAGGTCTATAGTACTTCACAACATGCTCAAACTCGCATAATCCCAGTCAAATGACAATCAAAATGCATTTCATAGTTATTACTTTGTAGGATGCAACAAAACCAACAATAACTCTATATCATCCATTATAAAACCAACATTTTGAACATATCCCAATGTGTGAATGAAACGTGCAGAGAGAGCTTGCGAAGATGGAGCAGATAGGGCGGGAAAGATTGTATGTATGTGGACGAGAGAGTAGGAGACAAACCTAACGAAACAGAAAGAGGGAGATAGAGAGAGAAAGAGAGAGGACAAAGTTAGGTGTGTGAGAAAGATGGAGACATGTAATATACGTGAGATGCGTGTGCATCCGGATTCTGTACACGTGGAAGGAGAAGAGACAACAGGTTTGATGAGAGAGGTGGAAAAAAATGGACGAGAGGGGAAGGATCTCGTGGGTTGAGGGATTGATAAATTTGTGCGGGGGAGAGAGGGATTGGTAATTTTGTGCGAGAGAGAGGGTGGAGGGAGGAGTCAGTCAGCCGTCTTCACATCATCCTGCTTCTAAATGGCCCCGCATTCTCTAGCGCAGTGTGGTCGCCGTCTTCGATCTCCTCAATGCCCTCTTTGAAGATTGAGGTGTTGTGCATGCTGGGGTGCGAAGAACCACAAGCGAGAGTGGTCGCCATATAACCTTGGATGGGGATGAATTGTGCGCTCGGGGGAGGGGGTGTGTGTGTGATGTGTGCTGTCTGTGTGTGTGTGTCAGATATTGAGAGAAAACAAACCTAAGGAGATAAATGTGTGTGTATGTGACGGAAAGCAACTTGCTAAACAGGGTATTCACGAAGAGATTGTGCGTGCGAGATAGAGAGCGATGTGCGGGCCTTGAGGTGGGCAGGGGCCGGGTGAGGGTGTCAAAATGTGCACATTGATGCATGTGTTACATGCGATCGTGCGAGGGACGGACGAATCGAGAGAGATGGTTGTTGTGTTACGGATGCTCCTCTCTCTCTCACACACACACACAAGTAAAATAGAAGACCGTTCTCTCATGTATACACAACGTATCGGCATCTGTCTATGTCTCACTCATGCATGATCATTTGCACATTCACACCTCTCTATGTCTCTATCACACGCACACCGTCTCCACATTGCCGTTCCGCCATAACACACATATGGACACATACACACGTTCTCTCTTAGTCACACACACAGGGGCTGTTTGGTTTGAGACTAAGTTTGCCTAAGGTTGCCACACCTAAGGTTAGGCAAGTTTGACCAACTTAGGTGGGTGTTTGGTTCAAGCCACACCTTAGGCAAGCCACATTATGGTCCCACATTACATATACTCAAAAAGTGTGGCAAGATTCCCTTAGGCTTGCCAACTTGTGGCTCTCATTTTGAAGACCTAACCTTAGGCAAGTGTGGCAACATTGTCTCTATGACAAGTGGGCCATAGGGGCAATAAAGTGTGGCAAGCCAATGTGTGGCAAAAACCAAACACATGCCAACTAAACTGTGGCTGCCAAATTTTGGCTTGGCAAACGGTGGCTGGGAACCAAACAGCCCCAAAATCAGTATTAAAAAAAACTAGGGCGCACCTAAAACATCCAAATCCAAAAAAACACGAACTATAGCTAAATTCAAATATATGGAAATATTGTAGCGTCAAGAACTTTTCCCGGGAAAAAAGTTGAGTAATATTCGGGGATTGTTTTCACACACACAAAAAGGTCCGGTGGATGTCCTTCGAGCGCAACATGGTGACGCACCGTTCGATCGACCGCGCGGCCGCGGTTCACGCGCTTGAACATGATTCCGTATCGTGGCGGTGGTAACTAATAAAAGCGCTGCCAAAGTCTAATGTTTACGTGTACTAGTACGGTTTTCTTTTAAGTTTGACCAACCCTATATAAAACTAAACTAAGCTCCCATACGCGCACTCATCAATATGCCGCCGCCGCCATTGCGCATGCCGCCGCCCGCCTGCTCCAGCCAACAATTTCTCGCCCATCACCGCCGTGTCGTCGCCAAGCCGAAGGCTCGCCCGCTCACGTCGTCTGCAGTCCCTCCTCGCGATGTCGCCGCGCTGCCAAGCACGCGAGCAACTGGTGGAGCCGCGTCGATGCACGCAGGGTACAAAGAGGAGGACGAGCGCGTGCTCCAGCACGCCGACGAGGAGGAACTAGCGTGTCATTGTCGTCTCCGCCCGCGCGGAGGAGGCGCGCATGGTGGCTGTCGCGGCGGAAGCCGGTCGCGCGCGCGTCGAGCCCGCAAACCGGGTGCCGACGCGGAATCTACCTTCGAGACCTTGAATGCCACGTGGATCCTGCAATCTGAAGGAGCAATTTGGGTCAGTCGACTCTTGTGAGCCGTTTGATGCAACATGGATGGCTAGAAGGGCTTCTTCAACCTCCGAAATAGATGCATGGTTCATCTTCTTAGCCCGCCACACGCCTAACCGCCTCCTGCCACCGCCGCGCCCTCCCCTGAACTGCCTGCCACCGCCATGCTCCCCCCACCCCTGCCATCCGTTTAACCCCGGGCACGATCCATTTTTTTCCGGCGAACTGCATTCCACACCCAACACTCATAAGATAGATCATGGGCACCCTGCCGTCTTCTTCCTTCACTCCGTCGAACTTCTTTCACAAATCGACTGACCCAAATTATACTACTAGTACGAACGTATTAACTACAGTAGGAACACGAAGATACGAGCAGTAGTACCAACTGCAAGAAGAACAGTAGTAAGACATAGTACTAGTACTACTATACGTACTAAAGAGTTCAAATAACGAGAAAGAACATAAACATAGTTCTGCTTGGGCCTCAGCACAACACACCCTTGAAAATAAACGAAGCAACTAGTCCGCTTGACACTACAGTAGAACCAGCATGAGCGACGGCACTGCCACCTACTTGGAGTCCAAGTCCACGTCCTCGACTTCGTCCTCGTCCCTCTTCCTCTTCGCCGATGCTTCTTTGCTTGAACCGGACACTGGGCTCTGCTTCTTCATCCAACCCTTGTAGATATTTAAACAAAGGTAGGCATCCATTGCTGCGTACAGGATGTGATCTTCATCTAATGTCTTCGACTCCCATGCATGATGAAACTCGTGATGAGGTTTCTTCAGTTTAGCGTACGAACGATCAATCATGGCTGCTGCCAGGGTCAGCATTGAAGGCCGAGAGGAGGACACCATCCCTTCCTTCTGGAGGTCGAAGGGCTGGCCTACAACGAGGCCTATCCGACCCAGGATTTCCTTGTCGTTCCTAACGTCTACAGTAACGAATTTGACTCGGCCGCCCTTGAGGAACTTCTTAAATTCCTCGCACTCAACATCAGCATGGCATATGTGGTAGACCAAGCATAAGTCATGCACGCAAACCTGGATCACGACGGGCTTCTTCTTCTCTGCCTCCTTTAGTTTCTTCTCGCTTCCCAGGACTGTGGTGTACTCAACATCTAGCCCAGCGAACCACTCATCATTTGAGTTTTCGAACATGCGTTTGAAGCGAGCAAGGCATTCTTTCATCGTTGCGGAAGAACGGGTGTATATGACGTCGAACTCATCACCGGTGATGGTTCTAACATTGTACTCACCGCCGATCATGGAGATTTGGGACGCCATGGATTCGGGAGGAGGGTTAGGATCAGTGGAATTGCCGTAAAGTGAAAGGACGGGACGACTGGGAGCGAACTGCTGTAAGGTACTGTACTAGTAGAAGACGGGGACGAGTAGGGCGTGCGAACGGCATGGGGTTGCTGGCTTGCCCGGTGGATAAGCGGCTGCAAGCCCCCAAAGAGTTCTCGAGAACTATGCAGGACCCACTAGATGTCATGTCTACTAGACCCATATCGTAGGCCTGGCGGTATAGCTTCTGCCTGTTCGCACGCCATGCCGGCTTGTGTGGAACTTCAATTAATTTCGTCAACCGTCGCGCCTCCCACGACCTTCGCCTCCCTCACGCGGCCGCGCCCTTTGAGACTTCGACCGGCTATAAATGAGCAATTTTTTTGCCTACTCGGCATGCATGATACATCCTCTGGTCCTTTTTAGTTCCGTCAACCGTTTATACTAAAAATATCAATATCTACAATACTGATTATAATGAGTATAAAGCACCTCTTGGGTGGGTTAGATTTTTTTTTAGGTTAGTTGAGTTCAAACTAACCCAAACTAACTCTAACACTTGGATCCAAACAGGGCCAAGGTTAGCTATTAGAGTACTACTACCTCCCTTTTAGTTTAAAGGGCTCGATTCAAAAATTTGACCTACTCTTAGCAAGATAGAGGCGGTGGAATAGTTTTTGTAGTTCCTCACAAAAAATGTGTTTACCAATGCATGCATGAACACTAGTTACTCTAACCCCCCTCTCTTCTTTAATTCTTTGCCACATCAACATGTTTGCTATTCCCGTGTGCATGATACCAGCTAAGCTACCAATATTATGGCCAGCCTTAATCATCGCATGCAATAATTTAGTGCACCTTGAAATATGAACATGTGTGGGGCGTGTATGTTTTTAATGACTTGAGACTATACCTAGCCCGGCATGCAAGATGAGACTTATTATGCACCGTTCCCCATACCTGCAGGAAGCCCGTTCGTCTCCAAATCTTTTCCTCTCCATGTGTGGAAACAATATGCCTGCCAGACTCTCCTTCTCCCTCCGGCGGTCCCACAACTCCACCCCGTGTGGAAAAAATCTACATGCATGACTCTCCTCCCCCCGCGCTCGTCCAATCCGTTGTGACCAGCAATATTTCCACCCCTTCCCTCCCCCATAATTTACTCCAACAAACATGCTCACGTACTTGTTACTTAACTGTAGGTGCATTGGGTCACTGACATATGGGCCAAACAGGGGTCTGGCCCACATGTCAGCGATGCAACTGGACCTGCAGTTAAGTCAGTGCAGCTCAGTCCATATCTTACGTAGGTGTGCCATTGCTCGCCATAAATACTGCGCCTCCCACGACATCGCTATCTCCTCCCCTTCACGTTCACGTTCATCGCTATCTCCTCCCCCTCCCTGTCTCCCTCTCACGTCGACCACCATGGCATCGCCCCTCCCAAGCCCTAGGCGCCCCTCAGTGCACCGCGCGGACGGTCACGGGTCGCCGTTCCGTTCCTCGCCACCACTAGTCGAGGAGGACGTGTCCGCGCTCCGCTCCTCGCCGCGATGCGACGCGTCGCCGTTCCATTCCTCGCTGCCACTAGCCGCGATGCGACGCGTCGGTGTTCCGCTCCTCGCCGCGACTCGTCGAGGTGGACGCGTCAGCATTCCCAATCTCGCCAGGACGCGCGTCGGAGGACGCGTCGGCTCCCCGCTACGAGGAGAACGCCGCGCCGCCCACCGAGCCCCGCAACCTTGAGGAGCTTTGGAAAGAAATGGATGTCGCCTTGTGGGAGGCTTTGCCTCCAGCAGAGCGCGCCAAAATAGAGGCGGAGAAGAAGGCCGAGGAAGAGAAGCGCACCACGGAACAACCTACCTGGGAGGCCTATGTCGCGTCTGAGAGAGTCGGGCAATTGGCTCTTTGGCAGAAGGCTCATGCGAGGGCCGTGAGGGTGGCGGAGGACGCCCGTGCCGACGCCCTGAGTGCAGTCAGGCCCAAGTGCCTCATCTACGCTTGGCGGTACGTGGACCGGGTGCACGCTTCCAGCAAGGGGGAGTACCTGTTGGCGCCGGATCACCACACCGGCGAGATCGCCCTCGCCCGCCGGCAAGCCGCCAATCAGCACCTCGCGAGTTGCGAGGCTAAGGAAGAGGCGTTTTGTTGGCGCGCTGGGAAACGGCCGCGCACCAGGGCACTCGTTGCGCGGAGCAAGCGCTCCTGCGAGCGTCGTGGCTTTTATGAGGAGTATAATTTTTGTTTCGTAAGGCGATCTCATTAGTTTTGGGACGCAAATGACAAATCCCGAACGTTCAGGAATTATTAGCGTCCTTAATTAAGTATGTAAAAGGGAAAGTTTGGAAACCTTGTGTATTCGTACGCATTTTGCAAGTATGTGCATATAGCACAAACTTTACTATATACTATCGCACTACACGTCTCTCTCGATATATGCTTGCAGACTGTGCTACTCCCTCCGTCCAGGTCAATAAGTCATCTTTGGTTGTGCATCGTGACTAAGAAGGAGGGAAGACTTATACACCTAGACGGATGGAGTACTACTATTACTTGTGTACGTGCAAATGCACGTTTTAACATTACGATACGGTTTTTGTAAAAGTAGAAAAACATCACTAGTCAAGCTTGTGAAACGATTCAATGCAAAACAAATGCAAAAATGCTCGTTTGTTTGTTTACTTTTAGCTTCCTTCTCTGTGGCTATTTCTCTATTGTACTTTGTACGGAGTATCTCACTGGTTGGAAAGGCATGCAAATTCCCAAACCGCTTCCTACACCCTGTATCGAATTTTTTGCCTAACAAGTTGTGCCGTGCAATTGGAATTCCAACTTGAGTACTACTAGTAGTAGGAGTACCAGGGGCCAGTTCTTTTAGGCTTCTAGATTAGTAATCCCATAACTACTACCTCCGTCCTGGTTTATTGGTCCCCATTGTAATCTGTGTCAAATTTTGATCGTAAATTTAACTAATGAAATGTTAGTGCATGTCACATGCACTAACATTTTATCAGTTAAATCTTTGGTCAAAATTTAGCACAACTTACAATGGTGAGGAATAAACCAGGATGGCGGTACTACTAGTAGTAGTTTAGAAGCCCAAATAAATGAGTGAGGCGCCTTAATGTTACTCTCCACTGTGACGAGTCTTATGGGAAAAGCTGGGGAAGCCGCCAAAAGAACTGGCCCTAGGAGTAGTAGCTAGGGACACTAGGAGTAGTAGCTAGGGATCGAGTGTGCGAGATGAACCAGAGAAAGTAATTGCAGAGAGATGAAATGCAAAAAAGACGGAGGGATGTGATGGTTGCTTGTCCGTTTATTTTACTAGGCCACTTATTACTTGGAGTGGTTGGGTTTTGTGATATGACGGCTTTACTGCCGCGCCACGAGCGGGGTGAGACTCCCGTACAGCGCCACCCTCTATACTATTACTACTACATCGGTCGTGGTTTATCCCCCATTGAATTTGACTGAAGATTTAACTGACAAAATGTTAGTGCATGTCAACAAAAACAATATCGTTGGATTCGTATTTGAACATAGTTTTCAATGATATAATTTTCGGTGACATGCATCATCATTTATCGTACTATATATAATGTTAGTTCAATTTTTGGTTGTACTAATCTATAGTAAGGTGCCCGTGCGTTGCACGGAAGAGTGAAATGCATTGATCGGGGAGTTGTTTATTTTGACAAAGGATGTGGGGGTCATCTCATGTGTAACGGGTATCGATAGGTTTGTTCGGATATTATTTCATCTCTAGAGCTCACAAACATCCGGGTGAAATAGATAAAAAAGTATCTTCTGCAAACAAAAGCGTTCAACTGTTGAATCTGCATCCAAAACTTGTGAAGAAATAACTCTTATTGTGCTTTGCAGGAAATGATCTTCAAGAATTAGTTTTTGAGTATCCATTGTTATACATGTTGGCTACAGATGACATGGCACTTTCTTATAGTCAACAGTTGGCTATACTATTTAAGTATTAACCATGCCCTTATACACCTAGACGGAGGGATTAAATCAGGATGACTTGGAAAGGGGTAGAGGATATGTAAGAAATGGTTCATCATAAGTGTTTCACCAGTACTGTAGTACAAATTCATACATGGAAGATTCTAGACTAAACCATAAATGGATACACTTTTATTCATGTGCGATACTCCAATAGAGCAAGATCATGCATGGAAGTCTCCACATGCTTAGACAGTGGATTACATTGAGCGAAGACTAATGATCAACATTTAACTTGATAATGCAAATGTCCAGGTGAACCTCCTTGGAGTCCCCGTGCACATTGTTGGGGGTCAAATAATACCGTCCGTCTTCCATGTCCACATCGGCGGGAAAGACCCAGCTCGGCAGAGTCCAAGTCAGCTTGGCATAGCCAGTGTCGCCGCCCACGTACCTCTGAGGGGTAGTAATAGTGAGCACGCACCCGTACATCAGCCTCATGTCAGTGTCAGCGTCAGCGGCGTCGCCCCTGACGCACACTACAGAGATGTGGCGGCGGCCTGCACGGGCCTCGCCGGTGGCCATGATCAAGAGGAAGACGCTGCCGTCCTCCTCCGAGACTAGCAGGTGGCGCTGATCCTCCAGCAACTCCGGCACGGCGAACGGGTAGCACTTCTCGTACTTGATGTTCTTCGCCAAGGGCCAGTAGTGATTGCCGCACGCCTACGTCAGGTGATGCACGATGTCCGCTGGCGAGCCCCAAAATGACACCGGGCACTCATAGCAGTAGACGAAGGGCTCCTTGGAGGCATCGACCAGGCCGTCCATGAAACGGGAGTGGCTGTTGGGGACGTTCCGCTAGTTGTATATATGAGCAATTTACTACGAGATTTAGTCCGAATAAGCACAAAGTAAATCATGATGGCTATAACAAAGATTAAACTAATCATGCGGACTAGCATAGTAGATGAACAGATCGAGTCTAGGACACAGACTAGAAACATGAACTCTACCACGATTTCAAACAGGAAGGACAAAAACACATACGGTGCAACGGGAGCAGCACCATTGGCGTTGAGGTTGTCGCCCATGTCATTGAGGAAGAGGTTGCCGAGGTCGTGGAAGTAGTCGTCGTCGGTGAAGTCGTCGCTGCTAGTAGTCGCGAGAGTGCGCTCCCCAAATTTTAACAGCGCCCGCCGAATGTAGCGCAGGAGGGAGTGGCTGTAGGGGGACGCTGCTTCGGTGCCTTAAGGCACTTGCCTTTGGGCCTATGACAGGTGGGCCTAACAGGTGGCTGGCCCACTTGTCATAGACCCAAAGGTAGGTGCTTTTAAGGCACCGAAGTTGAATCAGCTGTAGGGGACGTTGCGGCCGCCGAATGGAGCGCAGGAGTAGCCCACGAAGTAGTAGATGGTGCTCCTCCCTAGTCTCTATTCTTCTCTCTATCTCTACTACTCTTCTTTGTTTTTTATAATATACTAGTTGTAGTTGTCAAATCGAATAGTACTGCGCCGTCCACTGCATGCCCGGCTGAACACACCTCCTCGCCTCCATCAAACCCCTCCGTTAAACCCGCATGCAAACCGAGAATCCTACTCCGGCCCGCGGGAGGAAATTTGCCGGTTGCCGTTGGAGAATAATAGGGTCACGTCCAATCCATTTGAGTTAATTGCGTGTATGATTCTCCCTCTATAAAAAGTTAATTGCATCCTTAATCTTGTATTCTAAGTACTCTGTGGGTTACACTGTCAGTACAGTGTACATGACTTGCAGGCTGGCTACAGATTCATACAGAAAGTTAAAAAGAAACAAATCCATGACTTGCAGGATTGGAGTTAGCACCGATGGCGGTTCGTAGTCGTTCCACGCTCGGGCATTGAAGTTTGTAACTATTTTAGATTAGAACATACTACTCCTCCGGTGCTAGTAGTAGAGCAGAGTCCTACTCCACTACTACTCTACTCAAGAAAGTTAGGGCATAGTAGCAGGTACTGTAGGGAGTACCAGTACTGTGATCACTCAAGCAAGTTGTCTGACTTCGATATGACCCTACGCTGCTGGTATGTGTCTCGTAAGTCAAGCGGCGTGTTGTAGTCATCATCACCTGTCCACTTCCCACAGCACATATTCGCTTCTCCATCTTTGTCTGCTCTTCCATCCCCGCTAAGGCACCTCCCCCCTCGTCCGAAACCCAAGCACTAACAATGGCAGAACCGAGCAGCGTCCGCCGAAAGAGTGGCTAGAATTCGCTCCCCACAGAGGTAATCATGCTCATTGTTTCGCGTGTGGACAATCTCAGTACCATGCCGCTCGCCGCGTGCTCATCGGGGTTGTACCGTTTACTCAAAGCCCTCAGGCCGGAGCTTTTTAAGCTAACTACTTGCTTGCTGGTGCCGCCTGATCTTCAGAAACGGCGTGTCACATAGCATAACAATCGTAGGGTGGAGAGCATCAACCCCCTTGACTGCGATCCGATCCCCGTCACCCTCAACTACATTAACGGTATGTACTGGGTCAGCATGAACACGTCTTGGATGGTGCTCGTCGACGGTCGCGGCAGCTGGATGCTCGTGGAGGTCTTCACCCGGCGATTGACCCCCTTCCTTCTATTAACACTGCACTGCTTTGGCACCGCGGCCCAAAATACTCGGAATCTTACAGTAGCCAACATGATACCAAGTTTGATTTGCTCAAGGTTGTAATCTGCCAAGTGCCCACAAGATCTGCGAATTATAAAGACTTCAGGCTAATTGCGTTCTTCAACCGCGGTCTCGCCTATCTGACAGGTCACTGCGGTAAGTGGATAAATCTGTACGTCCATCGTAGGATCATACATCCTCCATGGTTCTCTGATGCCATTGAACACAAGGGCTTCATTTACGCTGTCGACTCCTTTTATGGCTGGACGTATTGCTGGCCTACTCCAGTCATCGCTACAGACGGCTGTTACAGCAGTATGTTACTTTCCTATGATATCATGATGGCTTGCTTATATTATTGTCAACATTTACTGAAAAAATATTCATGCTCACAACATGCTGTTCTTAAGATTGACTACATCAAGAGCCCTGTTTTATTTGACTCCAACTTTATTTGAGGGTTATTTGACTCTAACTTCATATGATGTTGTAGGCCGCCTGGTGTCCCTACCCTTCCTAATCCCAGAACCTTTCAAAGAAAAGCGGCATGGCAGTTGCAGGTGGTTCCTGGCTCGATCAGACGATGACGAACGATTGATGATCGTTCGCACGTACCGGACGTGTTGTTTCACGGAATACAATCACAGTCACTGCAAGGTCTTTGAGCAGGATCCCAGCTTCTCTGGGCCTTCAGGAATTTTTGACTGGAGGTTGGTAAGTAGGTTGGTACACGCTCTCTGTTTGTCAGACTGAATTATCCGATTAACTAGGAGATAACCGACGGCGAGGATCATGATGGCAGCGCGGTTTCGTTCATCAGGCAAAACTGTGTGTACACAGCATACCATGCGTCTCTTCATGCACCATACCCTGATAGGTGCCGCCACGCTCTGCAGCCCAAAGTAGGAGAGAGGGTCGCAAGTATCAGACTTCGACCTGCTGGCTGGAGTTTCCCCCATCAGGCACCCATCTGGTTCAAGCCGTCAACCAATCTCCATAGCTTAATAAATAGTAACGTCTAACTGAGCCAGTTAGTTAGATGCGTACACTTAGTGTAGCAGGATCTTTATTTAGTTTGATGCATCCACTTGTTCTTTTTTGGTAGCCCTTTTGTAATGATGGCTGATGTTTGGTTTGGAAGAGAGAGCTGCGCTTCACTCTTCTGGCCTGCTTACTACTTCTGTTGCACCCCCAGCCCTGGTTGCTGTTGGTGTTGTTTTCAATGTACAATCAGTAGTATATTTTGTCTGTTGGTTGAATAAATGTGTTGTTAGAACGACAAACACAATGTTTTGGAAGTCGTTGCATGGTTCGTTCCTTTAGTGCCTCGTACCGTACGTAGCGCATACTATTTTTCGTACGGAACACATTTTCCACTTGTTGATAACATGCAGCCCACTGACAAAGGCCCAATAGAGAAGCCCATAATTAACTGGAAGGGAGGCTCTCACATGAATCCGGCCCAAGTACATGCTCATGGTCCCCTAAACATAAATACGTAAATAAATAAATAAAGCTAAATGCTCATGCACCAGTTCTTTAAATTCACGATTTAAGAGGAGGATATTATTTCCTATGATAGTGTCGTTACATGCGGTCGATATTATTCTTTGGCAAAGATAGCGACCAGTCTTCTTTCTCCCAGCATTTTCTTCCTGCAACCAGCGGACCCATGCAAATCATAGTCAACGTCGTAAATAGATCCGGTCCATTTTTTTTCAATAAGAATGTCCAACCCAGCCCAGCACATTGGCGACAACAGTTTATCCTCCGCCTTGGTGCGCTCGCCGCAGCGCCGCCGTCCGGCCTTGTCAACATAGTTTTTTTCGAAACGGTCCCTGTCAACATAGTGAACCGGGAGAGGACTGTAGTTGTGAGTATGACAGTACGGACCCACCAGGTCCACTCCCGAACACAAGCAAGAGCCTCTTTTACTACTCAGATGAACCCCTTGTTTTTTACTCTAATCCACCCTGCTGATATCTGAGACCCACATCATTTTCAACGTATAGTCAATTAACGACAGAATTGCAGAACTTTTTTTAGTAGTAATTCGGAGGAGCAGGCTATAAACTAAGTTGTGCGGTCTCTGTGGCCCGTCTAACAACATGACCAGCCCAGCAGTTTTTTCTTTGGGAAAATAGGTAGCCCAGTATTTCTTTTTGAAGAATACCCAAGCTAGGCCTATTTGTTTTCTTTGACTTACCGGGCTGCAAATCTTTCAAGACGAGGAGGGATGCATTCCGGCCTGGCCAAAGAGTATGGTCAGTGTCTGTTAAAAGTAATATCAGAAGGGGTTGAAAATTCCAAAAAATTTATAGCAAATGGGATATTAGTTTCTTTTTTTGTTTTTGTTCTTCACTGATATCTTATACATATTTCATTGGATTTAACATGACATAGTACTAATTTATTTTTAAATTTGTTTTTGTATGGCTACTAATTTTTGGATTAAGAATATTTTGTTCCCCAGCAAAAATTTGCGAATTTTCAAAATTTCCCACATATTTAGTGAATTTTTAACCCTGGTACTGACAAGAAAATGGGCAGCAATTCAAAAAATGGAAAACTGGCTGCAATAAATTCCATATGAATTAGAAAATGAGTAAAAATTATAAAAATAATAGCAAATGGGCTGTACACGCCACAGCTTTCGAGCCTGACTTGTTTACGCAAGGCTTTGTCAGTCAACACACGATTCTAGCTGCAGTGACTGTTGGATGTCCATCCAACGGCCAACGTGCTTCTTCAATCTCTGATCTTCCTGCTCCAGCCTCCTAAACCAGCGCTGGCGGGACTGCCTGCTCCCTCCTCTTGTGGCCCGCTGTGATGCCGCGCAAGCATCCCCCACCCACCCTACTCCCTCCGCTGGCCTGGCCGCACGCAATCAACTGCCTCCTTATTACGCGAAAAAAATGATTCCTCCCACTAACATCTGGGGCGCGCCAGTTGGGAGGCTGACCCGTGGGACTACTAAGTTGACGCGTACGCAGGGCTTGTCAACTTAGTCAACAAACGATTCTAGCAGCAGTAACCGTTGGATTTGAATCGAACAGTGCTGCTGCTTCTTCAACCAATGCTCTTCTTGCACCAGCCGCCCAAACCAGCGCCGGCGAGACCGCCTGCTCCTGCCTCCAGTGGCCGGCTATGCTGCCGTTGAGGCCTCATCGACCCCTACTACTCCCACCGCTAGCCAGGCCCTTCGGCGACGGCAGCCTCACACCGCAGCCGAACCAGTGAACCCTCGTACTCCTCTCCACGTGGGCATCCACTGCCGCGTCTTCCCCGGCTCCGCGTCGTCCCCTTCCTAGGCCTCGCCGTCGTCCACCGCCTTGGTGCTCTCGGCACGGCGAGGTCAATGCGGTCAACGACTGACTTCCATCGGAAGAGTACTGTATGTGGAGAGGCTGACAGCTGGGTCCATGGCCACAGCCCAGTTTTTTGTGATTTGCCAAGTAAGTCGCTTTGTCAGGCCTGTTGGGCTGCAAATCTTTCAAGACGAGGAGAGCTTTCATTCGGCTGGCCAAGAAAATGGCCTATCAGTAATCAGAAATGGGCTGTACATTTTTAAAACACATCAAACCGGCAATTAGTTTCAAATTTATTTTTTTCATTTTGAGATTTTGAATTACATTAATTTTTATGCGTGGACAATTTGTTGGATTTTATATTGATATACATTTATTTTTAAAATCAGTTTGAATATGACTCGAAATTTCAGGATTAAAAACAGTTCGGACCGCACCGAAATATGCAAAATTTCGTATAATTTTTTAACCGTGGCCACAATATGGGCTGTAATGCTAACAACAAGAATATGGGCTCCAAAAAAACCTTAAGAATTAGCAAATGGGTTGTAAATTATTAGAAATAATGGCAGATGGGCTGTATGCTGTTTTCCATAGATTTGAGGCTTTCCTAAAAAAGGTTGACGCACAAGAAGTGACTGTTGGATGCCCATCCAACGGCCGTCGTGCTTCTTCAATCTCTGCTCTTCCTGCTCCAGCCGCTCAAACATGCGCCGGCGGGACTGCCTGCTCCCTCCTCCCCGCGGTCGACTGTGCTGCCGCGCAGGCCTCACCGCCCCACCGTACTCCCATCGCTGGCCTAGCCATGCCTCTACTCACCCACACCTGCTGTTATTCTCCAGCGACGACAGACGAACCAGTAAACCCTCGTACAGTCATACTCCCCTCCGCGTGGGAAACAACTGCCGAGTCCTCCCTGCCTCCGTGTCGTTCCCATCCTAGGCCTCGCCGTCGTCCACCGCTCTGGGGCTCTTGGCGCGGCCTGGTCAACGTGGTCAACGACCTACATGCATCTGAAGTGGACTGTATGTGGAGAGGCTGACAGCTGGGTCCACGGCCGCACGCAAGGAAATGCCTCCTTATTACGCGCAAAATAATGATTCCTCCACCTGACATCGGGGACCCACCGAAAGGGCCTCTGTATTTCACGAAAAAAACGTTACCGCCGCTGACAGCTCGGACCCACCAGCTATAACTTCGCACGCAAGGAAGTGCCTCCTTATTACGCACAAAAAAATGAATACTCCCCCTGTTAGATGAGACCCAGTATAGTGGCAGGCTGACTTGTGGGCCTACTAAGTTGACGGGGACGGAGGGCTTTGTCAACTTAGTCAGTATGCACGATTCTAGCTCAAGTGACCGTACGATGTCCATCCAACGGTCGTAGTGCTTCTTCAACCTCTGGTCTTCTTGCTCCAGCCGCCCAAACCAGCGCCGGTCGTGCCTCGTGCTCCTGCCTCCCGTGGCCGGCTGTGATGCGGCCGAGGCCTCACCGCTGGCCAGGCCATCCCTCTACTCACCCACACCCCCTGTTATTCTGTGGCGACGGCAGCCTCACACCGCAGTGAACCAGTGAACCCTCATACTCCTCTACGCGTGGGCATCCACTGCCGCGTCTTCCCCGGCTCCACGTCGTCCCCTTCCTAGGCCTCGCCGTCGTCCGCTGCCCTGGTGCTCTCGGCGCGGCGTGGTCAACGTGGTAAAGGAACGGCATCCATCGGAAGTGGACTATACATGGAGAGGCTGACAGCTGGGTCCACGGCCGCAGCAAGGAAGTGCCTCCTTATTACGCGCAAAATAATTATTCCTCCACCTGACAGCGGGGACCCACCGGACGGGCCACCATATTCCGTGAAAAAAACGTTTCCCCCTGACTGCTGGGACCCACCAGCTACATCTTCGCACGCAAGGAAGTGCGTCCGGGCAAAAAGAAAACGATTCGCCCCCTGATTACTCGGACCCACCAGCTACATCTTCGCAGGCAAGGAAGTGCCTGACAGTCGGGACCCACCTGGTCGAAGCGTATGTAGCGTTGTCATTCTGGTCGCGAATGTGTACGTACATACTGGTCGATGTAGAGGCGCGCACGTGTCGTAGTAGAGGCGCGCACATAGCATGTACACGTACGTACAACGGCCAGTGTGCAAGAAAGAAAATATGGCCACGTACGTACATACGGGCAGGGTCTCGAACGCCTACTCGCGCATACGTACGACCAGGGCTCGTGTACATGGCTGGGTCGGAACGAAGAAAGAGCGTCGTCGTCGTGTTCATGGGGAGCCAATCGGCTGGGTCGGAACGGAATGCGTCGTCATGTTCATCGGGAGGGCTTGGACGGAACAGCCGATGGAAACGAGGCCTGGCGTACCGCAGAATGGAGGGAACGGCCTTGTGTTCGACCGGCCACGTTCGAAACGGGATCTTGTTTATCGGGAGGGGTCGGGCGTACCGCAAAACAGAGGAAACGGACCTCCTACGGTCGAAACGGGGGCCCTGTTGATAGGGCGGGGTGTGGCGTACCGCAAAACGGAGGAAACAGACTTGTGTTGGAGCGCTACGGTCAAAACGGGGGTCCTGTTCATCGGGAGGGGTTTGGCGTACCGCAAAACGGGACTCCATGGGATACTATTCATCTCCACCGTTGACCCCCTCCAGCCTCCGTGGGCTACTGTTCATCCACCGTCGACCTCCTCCAGCCTCCACCTACGAGTGTTCATCCACGGGCTCCTGTTCATCCAGCCTCCACCGCGCGCTACTCCACCGGCTACTGTTCAACCAGCCCTATCCACGGGCTCCTGTTCAACCACCCCTCCACGGGCTACTGTTCATCCAGCCCTCCACCATCTACTATTCATCCTGCCCTCCACGGGGTGGTCCTGTTCATCCTGCCCTCCACGGGGTCCTGTTCATCCAGCCCCAACCGGCTCGATC